>NC_053160.1:109731076-109865961 GCF_016835505.1 Polypterus senegalus | reverse complement strand
TATATATACATATATATATATATATATACATATATATATATATATATAGAGATAGATATAAAGATAGATATATAGATATAATGTTTGTGTGTATGTGTATATATATAGATATATAGATATACAGATAGATAGGTAGATATAGATATATATATATATATATAATGTGTGTGTGTATGTATGTACAGTATGTATGTGTATATATATAGAGACAGACAGATATATATAGATATTATATATTGTGATAAGAATGAGTCAGAGACATCATAAAGATTAATTGTATGACCTCCATCAGCAGGTGCGCGCCAGCGGTACTGAGGGAAACCATCTTCTCCGGTCTGAGTTTGTGAGATGAACGGACGCGGGTACTTCTTAGTGCATATTCTGTTGCTCGTGCAGGACAAGTTGATATTATGAGGTCCACATGGGCCGTGAATCATGTTGGATTTTACTATTTTGTGTAGGGCAGGGTCAGTCTGTGGATCAGGAATTTCTGCACGGATGAGTTGATCGATGAGAGCTGGTTTTCCTTTAGCCACAATAGAATGTGTACATGGGGAATACCTTGCTTTTGCCACTCTATGGTGTACATGTAGCAATTTGTACAGCTGAAAATGTTACTCTTCATGAGCAAGTCTATCATTTTGCGGATCTTGAGATGAAATACACGACTGATAAGGTCGTGGCGATCGTGAGGTTTTTGACGTGGAAGGAGAATTTCAGAGATCTCAGGCCAATTAGGATTGCAAATAAATGTGATGAATAAGTCAGGGCGGCCATAACAACGAACATATGTCATTGCGTCTTGTGTACGCTCGTGCATATAGCGAGGTCCTCCAGTGAAGGATGATGGTAATATGACAGCTTGACCAAGTTCTGTTAAATCAGTGTCGTTTTTGTCAATAGCATCTTTTAAGTGAACGTAATTTTTAGCCCGTAGTTTTTTTTGATTTATTCTGATATAATTTAGTTTTTCGGATTCAATTTTGGCATACATATCAACTAAAAACTGATTTAATAAATTTCGGAAGAAAAGGATATTATTAGCATGATGTTGTCTGATTATAAGCCGGTATGAATAGAAGTTTGAGACGGTTTTGTTCATAGGTAACTTACTGGCAGGATGAACTTTGTGTGCATGTAATGGTTTTTTGTTTGCGTGAATGACAACTTTGAAGTGTTTTTTTATCATCTGAAATACCATCGATTGTGGAGTGGAAGTCCTGGATGTAAGTGTTACAGTCATGGAGCATTTTTTGTAATTGCTTGACCAGGGGCATGTTAAGTCCAGAAAAATTAGCGCAGTGGATTTGTGCTTCCTTTTCATCGTCCCCGACAAAATAAATTTGCAAAAATTTGTGTTCTTCACTTGGCATAGGTAAAAGACTGCCAATCAAGTGATACACTTGTCCCTGAACTTTAAATGAAGGCATAAAATTTCCCTCAACGATTTGGTTAGCACCAAATGATGTCATTTGAAATGTGCTGTTGTACTTTCGAATGTTGTTCAAGAAATGCTCACTTTGAGGATGTTCGCCATTTAACAGGCCCTGAAGAAGGTGAGGAAGCTTACATAAAGGAGTGAGAGAGACTTTACCACCGTTACAACACAAACCAGGAGACTCGCATTTTCATTTCTTTGCTTAACAATAGTCACAGTGAATGTGTACTGTTTTGTCAGACTCATAATGTATGTTTGGGTCGTACGCAAATCCACAATTGGCTTTTTTGAGCCAAACCTGTTGTTTTCATATGAGCTGCTTTTCATTATTGGGATCGTATCTAGAAACAGAACCTCTATTAACTTGTGGATTTGCCTCCGTGTATTTAGCGACAGCGTCTCTATGAACTTGTGGATTCGCTTGTGAGTATTTAGCGACAGCGTCACTATGAAATTGTGGATGTGCTTGCAAGTTTTTAGCGACAGCGTCCCTATGAACTTGTGGATGTGCTTGTGAGTATTTAGCGACAGTGTCCCTATGAACTTCTGTATATGCTTGCGAGTATTTAGCGACAGCGTCCCTATTAACTTGTGGATGTGCTTGCGAGTATTTAGCGACAGCGTCCCTATTATTTTGTGGATTTTTCTGCGAGTATTTGGCGGCAGCTGCACAAAGTTAATTCCGTCTAGCTGTATGATAAAATCTACCGCGATGTCTGATACGCCTCCTTTTTACTGTTTTCTCACAGCCTGGATTGCCGCTGTCATAATCAGCTGGATTTGTGTTGAAGTGACATTCAACATGTGTCAATCGATGTAAGCATACAACCGGCTTCATCAATAACTTCACATCTAGCTTTTGAGAGTTGAAGTATTCATAAACATCAACGTGTCCACTACTCAAATTGTAACCTGTGAATCTAAGATGTTTAAGAGGCATTGACGGTTCCCCAAAGGTGTAAAATATTTGCCTATTTCAGAACACTTGAAAGTGACAACCAAACAATTCAGCGGCAGCCATCAACTCACATGCAGAACAATAGGTGAAGGGCTTAAGCATTTCAGTCTTATAGTGCTCCTGTGTACTATAATTATCTCCTGTACCATCATCAGTCCATACTTTGAACCTCTCCCAGTAATTTAATACATAAGACACAGTGTCCTTGCGGATATCAAAAGTGAGCCTGATATGTCTGTGCAATATGTAACACAGAGAATGGAAAAGGCAGGCGCCATCTCCGGGCATGGACACCACTCGGTAAGTGATAGTTCTTTGATTGATGGTGATTACGCCGATAGACATTTTAATAGGGTACAGTTGGAAGAATAAAGGGAATGGGTACTTGATCAGTAAACAAAGTATAAAATATCTACACAATAACTATAACAATCGTAACAAATGAACAATAAAACAGCGCAAAACCCGTGGATTAAATAAAAAGGTTGCCATGTTGGCAAAGCAAGGAAAAAGGACTTTCTTATATGTTGTTCGTTTATAAAACAGTGCAGAAGCTGTGAGAAAGCTGCTTCACAAAAAAACTACGGAGCGCCTAATATGGGCAGGCAGTCAGGCAAAGAAAGTGAATGAAATAAGTATAATTGTAATAAACGAACAAAACAACAGCAGAAAAGCCGCGGATTAAATAAAGGAAATGGATACTTGAACAGTAAACTAAGTGTAAAATATGTACACAATAACTATAACAATCGTAACAAATGAACAATAAAACAGTGCAGAACCCGTGGATTAAATAAAAAGGTTGCCTCGTTGGCGAAGCAAGGAAAAAGGACTTTCTTATATGTCGTTCGTTTTTTAAAACAGCGCAGAAGCTGTGAGAAAGCTGCTTCCTTGTTGAAACAAGTAAACGAATAAAGACACCGCAGCGAAGAATGGCCTTATATGTGCAGGCAGTCAATTACGTGGGAGGCGTGCTGATTTGTACAGCGGTCGCACCTATGCATATGCTAAAACAGTGGAGAACCTATGAAAAGGCTGCTTCTTTGGTGAAGCAAGGAAATGAATGAACACACCACAGTGAAGAACGGCCTTATATGGGCAGGCAGTCAATTACATGGGAGGCGTGCTGAGTTGCGCAGCAGCCTTACATGTGAATATGTAAGTGTTGACTAAATAGAAGTTGAAAAGATATATGTTTTCGAATGTGATCGCGCAATTCAGATCGAGTTGACATTTTGTCTGTGCACAGTTTCTGCCAAACACCACCCTGACCATCTCATCTTCGTCTGCATAAGCACAGTCCTTCACCCGTGAATATTTAGCGGCAGTGTTTCTATTGGATTGCCGCTGATGGACGGCCTTATATGGGCAGGCACTAAATTAAATGGGAGGTGTAACTCCGCCTCCCACTGGCATCGAGCAGAAGTCTATTATAGTATATGGACGAAAAAATAGGTTCCAGTTATGACCATTACGCGTAGAATTTCGAAATGAAACCTGCCCAACTTTTGTAAGTAAGCTGTAAGGAATGAGCCTGCCAAATTTCAGCCTTCTACCTACACGGGAAGTTGGAGAATTAGTGATGAGTCAGTGAGTCATTCAGTGAGTGAGTAAGTGAGTCAGTGAGTGAGTCAGTGAGGGCTTTGCCTTTTATTAGTATAGATGAAACCATAAGTGGCTCAGGTTGTTCAATATTACAACTGTAATGCAAGTTTACAGTGAGGCAGTTGTACTTATAAGTACAAACAGTTCTACCAGGAACACTTGATGAATTGATTTAGTGCATTTATAGCTCTTGTTATACTGTTTCTGAGGTCCATACAGGAAAGGCTCTGAAGTGTTGGCCGAAAGGAAATAGTTCAAATTGACTGTGTGCATGGCTGATGCAGCATGTGATGGAAGTTCTATCCTGATATTTCTTCCCACGCTTGACACAATTTGCGGTAGAGCTTTACGATCAGCTGCTGTAAAGCTGTGATTCCACACTCAGATACAGTGTGTTAAATACTCTGAGTGGTGTACTGCCAGTGACAACGCTAAAGCAGCTATAGTATTTGGAATAGTTTATTCATTCTGTGAACCATTATATAGTTACGGGTTGATTGCAATCAGACTATTCCTGTGTGGTTTCCCTTTATTTTTTAGATTCACATTCCTGACGCGGATTTTTGAAATGCCTGAAATGAACTGCATATCTTTTGTTAGTTTAAGGCATCTGATTGTAATTAACCTGTAACAATACAATGGTCCACTGAATGGCCAAACTATTCCAAATACCATAGCTGCTTTAGCATTGATACTCTCACTGCACCTTATGTTTCTTCTTTCAGCTGCTCCCATTAGTAGTAGTAAATATAGTAAATAGTAAACTCGTCATTAGATATGGCGGTCTTCCCAGACTGTCTTAAGACTGTTGTAGTTAAACCCCTACTCAAGAAAAATAATCTTGACCCCTCTGCTTTTAAAAATTTTAGACCCATTTCTAACCTACCTTTCTTAAGTAAAATTCTAGAGAAGGCAGTCATTATGCAACTAAATGACCAACTCAATAAACATGTGTGAAAAGCACTATATAGCGCCTGACCCAACACGGGAGGCACGTGTAAAATAAAAGGACTTTTATTTCTCTTCAGCTGGAGGGCACGTCTTCCCTGTAATCCCTCAAGCCACAAATCAGTCCCATGCACCAGTAACCACCAGTACAGCACAATCACTTTTCTCTTCTTTGGCACCACCACTCCTCCCTAGCAACCTTGTCCTCCTCCACCCGACTCTGGCCCATGAGTGGTGGTTGCTGGCTCCCTTTTATAAGTCACCTGGAAATGCTTCAGGGGTTTGATCAAGAAGATCCGGCAGCACTTCCAGGTGTGATGAATCTATTGCCCACACGGGCTCAGGAGTCCCAAACACAGCACTCCCTGGCGGTACCTGCGGGACCCAACAGGGTTGCCCCCAATTCCAGTTCCCAGGGAGCCCTGTGGGAAACCGAGGCACTACACCAGCACCGGGAGGCAGCCATCTAGCGTCCAGGGGGAGGTATTGCACTGTCCATGGCTGCTCCCCCTGAATACAGTGTGCAGGGGCGTCCCGACTGGGCATGGATGCCAGGCGCCTGTCACACATGCTATTCTTGATAAATTTTAGTCAGGTTTTAGAACAAATCACAGTACAGAAACTGCACCGTTAAAGTAGTAAATGACTTGCGGGTAAATGCAGACAGAGGCCATTTATCTGTTCTCATCCTCTTAGACCTGAGTGCTGCATTTGACACCATTGATCACAACATTCTTACAAATCGCCTTAGTCAATGGGTTGGCATCTCTGGTTAGTGTCTTAAATTGTTTTGAATCCTACCTGGCAGATAGAAAATTCTTTGCTAGTTGTGTAATTACATCTCAAAGACACATTATATCCTATATGTGTTCCACAAGGCTCTATCCTGGGTCCGCTGCTTTATTTATTTATAGCACCTGATGACCCCTACTCTGTTGTTTCACTAACACAATGTCTTACTTGTGTTTCTAAATGGGTGAATAGTAATTTTCTCAAGCTAAATAAAGAGAAAACAAAAATTTTACTGATTGGCATTAATGGATATAATGAGGTTATTAGAAATAAACTTCATGCATTAGGATTAAAAGTCAAGACAGAGGTAAAGAACTTAGGAGTAACTGTTGACTGTAAGCTGAATTTTAAATTGCATATTCATCAGATCACTAGGACAGCATTTTTTCACTTAAGAAACATAGCAAAAGTTAGACCTCTTATATCATTGAAAGATGCTGAGAAATTAGTTCATGCTTTTGTTTTCAGTTGACTAGGTTACTGTAGTGTACTCCTCTCAGGACTACCCAAAAAAGACATAAATCGTTTGCAACTAGTAAAGAATGCAGCTGCTAGAATCCTAACTAGGAAAAGAAAATCCGAGCACATTTCTTCAGTTTTGATGTCACTACACTGGTAACCTGTGTCATTCAGAATTGACTTTAAAATACTGCTTATGGTTTACAAAGCCTTAAATAATCTCGCTCCATCTTATATATCGGAATGTCTGACACCTTATATTCCAAATCATAACCTTAGATCTTCAAATGAGTGTCTGCTTAGAATTCGAAGAGCTAAACTTAAAAGAAGTGGTGAGGCAGCCTTCTGCTGTTATGCACCTAAAATCTGGAATAGCCTGCCAATAGGAATTCACCAGGTTAATACAATGGAGCACTTTAAAAAACAGCTAAAAACGTATTACTTTAACATGGCCTTCTCATAACTTCATTTTAATTTAATCCTGATACTCTTCATATTCAATTTATTATCATAACTATTCATGGTGGCTCTAAAATCCGTACTAACCCCTACTCTCTCTTCTGTTTCTTTTTCCGTTTTTTTCTGGTGGCGACCTGCACCATCACCACCTAATCAAAGCACCATGATGTTCCTACATTGATGGATTAAAAGCCAGAAGTCGTCATGACCGTCAACACATTCCTTCCATGAGAACCCTAAATACAAAGAGGACTGTTTTCATTTATGTTAGGTAGAATGCCCAGAGGGGGCTGGGCAGTCTCATGGTCTGGAAACCCTGCAGATTTTATTTTTTTCTCTCCAGCTCTACAGCAGCTGATCAGAAAGAAAATTATTGGTATACTGCATCAAGCGCATGCTGCCTCAGCCATGCTGTTTATTAAACTGCTCCCATACGGCAAACACTTCAGAGCCTTTCCTGTAGGGACATCGCGGTTCAGGAACAGTTTCATCCCAAGAAATATAAATGCACTCAATCAGTCCATCAAGTGCTCCTTGTACAACTGTTTTTTTTTTCACGCTGACTGGGCTTTATGGAGCGGAACAATGTGGAAGATGGAGAACGCATAGATTTATCCATCTGGATTTTTTTGTGTGTACTCACATTTTCACTTTTGTCCATACACCATGTTTTAGTGTGAATTCTATGCATAGCGTTATGCACGAGTCCCCTGATGTCCATCATACAATATCTGAAAATAAAGAAAGATGAAGGTCTCAGAAATGTCGATCTGCTCAGGTCCTCAAAACATTTTAACATTGCTCTTAGAAAGAGAAAATCAACAATTTTGGAAATGTCTGCTAATTCACCACGAGAGCAGCAACAATCCATGGAATTAAAGAATGGGTTTAATTAATGACAAGAATCGGCACCTCATTAAGCAGTTGGATGGAGTGAAATTAGTTGGAGTTTGAAGCCCTGACTTAATTGGTCTTCTGTCGACTCCCTCACTTCACATTTCATTTCTGTTTGGGTCCCATTTAAGGAAAAAAATTAAGCAATTTAAAGGAATGATGAAGAAATTCAGGGGAGCAAATCCTAAGAAAGCAATTCAATTAAAGTGAATTCACAAGAAGTTAATTAGCAGCACAAACATGGCACTCATTTAAAACAGAGAATGAAAGCCTGCAGTCACAGTGGTCCTCTAGGAGTGGAGTTAGCGACCCCTGGTTTATAGGACATCTGCTGATTTCTTAGTCATCTCTTAGTTATCCTTCAGTACATTGTGTATATTACATCAGTCTTTCTTCTGGTACATTCTTTATTTACTTGATTTACATCTCAGTATTTTTCCTAAACCAGTTCTTATATTTCAGCGTACATTTTGTTGTTCACTTGAACTTTATCTAGTTTCTGACATTTACTAACCCTTTATGCTATTTCTTAAAGATGAATACTATGTTACCCTAACATTTTTCTTCCACAAGAGCAATTTAGACCAGACCTGGATGATGTCTGTTTGCCTCCTTTCTCTCCACTGGATCCCCAACCAGAGCAATCACTTATACCTTCTCCTCAACTTTAACTGCAAAGTGAATCGTAGCATGTATGAGAACATGAGGGCAACCATTAAGAAGAATATCAGAGAGGCTAAAAGACAGTTGGAGAGGAATATAACAGATAAGGCAAAAGAAGACCCCAAGAGAGTCTTTCAGTATTTTAGTAGTAAAAGAACAGTTAAGGAGGACGTCAAGTTTATCAGGAATAGTAAAGGGGAATTAAAAGATACAGACAACGAAATAGCAGATGCCCTAAACTTACATTTTTCTGAGGTGTTTACAAGTGAGCAAGTGGATAACCTCCCAGAGGTAAACGCGACTACTAAGGAGGTACTGAGGGATTTGGAAATTGTAGAGGGAGAAGTGCTGCTCAGATTAAATAAGATGAAATCAAACAAATCACCAGGACCAGATAATATTTATCCTCGTGTTCTTAAGGAGGCTAGTGAGTACATATATAAACCCTTGACACATATTTTTAGGAAGTCACTGAGCACTGGAGAGATTCCGAAGGACTGGAAAATGGCAAATATCATCCCATTATATAAAAATGGTGACAGGGCAGATCCAAGCAACTATAGGCCAGTAAGCTTAACATGCATCACAGGAAAATTAATGGAAGGAATTATTAAGGAGGGCAGCACGGTGGCGCAGTGGCGCAGTGGTAGCGCTGCTACCTCGCAGTTAGGGGACCCGGGTTCGCTTCCCAGGTCCTCCCTGCGTGGAGTTTGCATGTTCTCCCCGTGTCTGCGTGGGTTTCCTCCGGGCGCTCCGGTTTCCTCCCACAATCCAAAGACATGCAGGTTAGGTGGATTGGCGATTCTAAATTGGCCCTAGTGTGTGCTTGGTGTGTGGGTGTGTTTGTGTGTGTCCTGCGGTGGGTTGGCACCCTGCCCAGGATTGGTTCCTGCCTTGTGCCCTGTGTTGGCTGGGATTGGCTCCAGCAGACCCCCGTGACCCTGTATTTGGATTCAGCGGGTTGGAAAATGGATGGATGGATGGAATTATTAAGGATAAGATTGAGCAACACATGGCAAGGACAGGAGTTATTCTGAACAGTCAGCATGGGTTCTGAAGAGGGAGGTCGTGTTTTACTAACATGTTGGAATTCTATTAGGTTGCAACAAAAGCATACGATCAAAGTGGAGCTTATAATATTATTTATCTGGACTTTCAGAAAGCATTTGATAAGATGCCACATGAGAGGTTGGGCATCAAGTTAAGAATGGTGTTCCACAGGTGTCAGTGCTAGGGCCACTGCTATTTTTAATATATATAAATATATATAAATGATTTAGATAGGAGTATAAGTAACAAGCTTGTTAAGTTTGCAGATGATACCAAGATAGGTGGATTAGCAGATAATTTGAAATCCGTTATAGCATTACAGAAGGACTTGGATAGCATACAGGGTTGGGTAGATTTGTGGCAGATGAAATTTAATGTCAGTAAATGTAAAGTATTACACATAGGAAATAAAAATGTTAGGTTTGAATACACAACAGGCAGTCGGAAAAATTTAGAGTACACCTTATGAGAAGGATTTTGGAGTCATAATGGACTCTAAGCTATCGACATCCAGAGAGTATTCAGACGCCATTAAGAAGGCTAACAGAATGTTAGGTCCAAGGAGGTTATGCTCAGCCTTTACAATGTACTAGTGAGGCCTCATCTGGAATACTGTGTGCAGTTTTGGTCTCCAGGCTACAAAACGGACAGAACAGTACTAGAAAAGATTCAGAGAAGAACCACTAGGCTGATTCCAGTGTGATGGTAGCGTGACTCTGGAGAAGTAATTCAATTTGACTAAAAAAGTCTTCAACAGAAAGCATGCCCGTGGGGGTTAGGGAAAAAACACTGGGGTTGAGAGATTCGGCATGTAATTCTAACTGAACTAGATCCATAGGATTCAAAGTGCTCGTAAAACTGTCTAATATTTGCTGAAGGGTCTGATGTATATGAATCAAGTGTGTAGGCCTCAGAAAAATTGAAGCAGTGTCTAATCTCGATATTGTTAAATTTTGGACGCTCCGTTATTGACAAATTATTTCATCAAGAGCTGGAGGGTTGTGGGGAACTTACTGGCGGTTCGGGAAACGATGAATTCACCATATGCGAGGCAGATGGCTTTGGAGAGTGTACTGACGGCTCTGGAAATGATGAATTCACCATATGCAAGGTAGATGGCTGTGGAGAGTTGGTTTTGAGACTCAAGTTTACCCCAGACGAATTAGTCACTCCTGATCCTTTTTGAGGATGTGGTGAGGAAGTATCCAGCTCTTTTAAGTCATCAACAGGTGAGTGCTGAAGACTGATCTTACTGGACCCTGAGTTCCCCGAGGTAGAAGGGTGTATTACAGGGTCGGTCAAAATAGTCGGGTCGTCGACCGGCAAGTGCTGAAGGGGGGATCTACTTGTCCCTGAGGTACCTGATGTACATGATGTACATGAGGCCACTGATATCCCTGAGGTAGAAGGTTGTGGGGATTTTACATTCATGTCTAGGGCAATTGGTTGTTGTGAAGGGCCTGAAGACATTCTGTCCTCAGAAGTGTATTCTTCAAAAGCTCCAACAGAGCGTTAACTACGGCTATTTCATCAGAATTTAGAACCTGGAGCGAAGTATCAATGAGGTCAAAATTGTTGATCGGATGTGTCACTGGGGTTGGTGATTGAACAATTTCAGGTGATTGCGGAGGGGTAGGTATTTTAGTGGGTTTTATAGAATATTCGAGGTTATCAGACATCTCTTTCAATAGTCTCAGGTTTTAACTGGACAGCCTTTTCCTACCTTTGCGTCCTCCAGGATGTTCACGTTCACTGTCTGTATCACTGCCGCTGCTGCTGCTGTCTCGGTCGTTGTCGGTGCCGCTAGACCTGTTTTCAGGCATGACTTAAATTTAAGAAAAGGTTACAGTTATGAGCACAGAAAATAAAAATTTGCATTCAATGTTATTTTTAATGAAAAAAGTAATATAAAACCTATCCTTTAATTTCAGGGTAGAACCTTGGAAAAGGTATACAGATGCATCAAATATAAACTGGTACCCAGGAGACTCTAATTCTATAAATTGCTCCAGTGCCCAGTGAAGAACGTCACCCAACTGCACCAGTCTTTCGCGATGTCTCCGATCGTGGTCAGGCCGATGGGAATATCGGGGTGAATAACTATTTCTACGCCAAGATTCTCGCTCAGAGTGAGGCACTGTCGACAAAGTGTCCCGCCTGGGGGTTGAACGCCGCCTAGAATTAGAAGGCACCGCCGATTGCATGGGAGAATACCCCCGGCTGCTCTCAGAGGGTGCCGGAGAATGCTGGTCGCTGTTCTCAGATGGTGCCGGAAAATGCCACCCGATGCTCTCAGAGGGCGTTGGAGAATGCCCCTGGCTGCTCTCCAGAGAGTGTTGGAGAATGCCCCCAGCTGCTCTCAGAGGGTGCAGGAGAATGCTGAACGCTGATCTAAGAGGGTGCAGGAGAATGCTGAGAGGGTGTAGGAGAATGCTGAATGCTGCTCTGAGAGGGTGCGGGAGAATGCTGAATGCTGCTCTGAGAAGGTGCAGTAGAATGCCCCCGGCTGCTCTCAGAGGAGGGTGGTGTTTGTGGAGTCTGCCAGTTTTGGTACAGTACTAGATTTTCTAAACTGTCCAGCAATTGCGTTAAAACACCCGGGGAAGTTGAACCTGAAAATGAAAGTATACTCTTCTCAGTTAAAGGCCTCTTTTCACAAAATCTGGAGATACGTTTGTTCCCCTAAGTTTCTTTGATAAACTGAAAAGGACACTTACTGTGAATGTATAAATCAGGGTAATCCCTTTGAGAAACTGTTTAATTTTGTAGAGAATTTACGTCTACAAAACAAAATGCATACGCTATTTAAAATAACATTTCCCCATTCCAGCGCTTGCAGTGGCTGAAACAAAATGCACGCGCTCTTTAAACAAATCATCCACACACACACGCGCTCGTGTGCATACACACAAACACACACACACGTACACAAGCTCATCTACACGTGCTTATGCACACACAGCTCAACCGGTTAATTAACCCCGAACGTTTTAATCCAAATCATCCCTTTTCATTCCGCTAGAATCATGGCAGTATAAAAAATTCTATTTTATGCTAGCTAGACAGACTTTCGCATATGATAGGCTACTTGTAACTACCCGAAGCACTTTAACAAACCGCACGCACAATCCCTACACTAGGTTGGATAAAAATCATTTTCAAAATAGCCAGGTCTCAAGGTATTAAAATATAATCTCATAAATACAGGAACATGTTATAATATTCATTTACCCAATGATTCAACAATACATTTGATATGTCTAAATTCATTCGGACTTTTGGGGCGCCTAGTATGTATTAAAATAATTACATTTATCCATCCATTTTCCAACCCGCTGAATCCGAACACAGGGTCATGGGGGCCTGCTGGAGCCAATCCCATCCAATAAGGCAGGGTGCTAACCCACCACAGGGGCAAATTAGAATCGCCAATCCACCTAACCTGCATGTCTTTGGACTGTGGGAGGAAACCCACGCAGACACGGGGAGAACATGCAAACTCCACGCAGGGAGGACCCAGGAAGCGAACCCAGGTCTCCTAACTGCAAGGCAGCAACCCTACCACTGCACCACCCTTAATTTATTTCATTTAGCAAAGCTCATAAACACAAAAGCGCTAGTAATCACACGAACGAGCGTTCGTAATCACACGCACGAGCACGCACTCACGAATGAGCGCCCACACATACGCACGTAGGAACGTTGTAAACATTTTATTTTAATAAAATTTCTTACCTGTTTCATCATAATTGATCGGAGAATCTACTTGTATATAGACCTCTAAGGAAAAATAAAATAAAGGATTCAGCCATACATTTTTAAATAAAGCTTTCTTATTGTATTCCTGGACATTTTCCAGTACACACTAGTAATTATACTCAAATATTCACTCACGCATGTTATTCATGCGGTTAGTTAAGACACATTTATAAACTCATCATCCACTTTCATGATCAGATCAGACCAATAGTTATAATCAGTTGTAGACTTTTATATTGATAAACACGTGCATGCTTACACATACTCATGCACGTGCGCTCCCGAGCTCACGCCGACACACAAACGCGCAGACTAAATGTGGAGCCATGCACGTATTAAACAAGATATATTTTTAAAAAATGTTTTTACTGTCTTGCGAGTCAGCATGGATGAACAGAGCTAAGGGCAAAATATAAGAATTCAGACCTATGTTTTTTAAAACATGCTCATTTAACGTGTATAAGAATCATGAATAGCCTTACCTGGGGATTCAATGACGCTACCGTCTGCAGAATAGGCTGTATGAAGAATAGTTAGATTTCATTTAGCTGTAGTCATTAAAATTACAACACATTATTCTTATAAATTCGTGATGACAAACCGTATTGGGAAAAATTCATCTTGTTGTTCTGAACGTTGCGTAGAGAAATGGTCTAAGGTCCTGAAATCACCAGATCTATATACCCAAAAGAGCGGGATTTTTTGAAATGTGCACGGTGATCTGTAATAACAGATGCTTGCCCATCATTTTAACTGGACACCTGTGTAATGTCTGTTGTCCGGGGTTTAAATCCATGCCTTTGGCTGGACGAAGAAAACTCCAGAATTTGTTTAATAGAATCCATTGTAACACAGAAATTTCTTTAAACAGCTGCATGCTTCTCCGTAAGACCGTTTTCACATTTCCCAAAGTTTGCTCGGACATGAGGTTAAAGGTCATAAACCGGCCTGAGCCGGACTAACAGCTGAAGTGTGAATTGACACCGATTCCCCACACCCACCTTAGCTTCAGGCGGCCGGAGGTGTTGGGGCACTGTGCTTTGGAAAAAGCGGTTTTGCCAAAGAGTATTTTAATTCACATTTTTCTAGCCCCAGATATCCATTCTGATTAAGGCAATCAAACTTTTAGAAAAACTAAACGCATTTCTTCATTATGGGAGGATTAACATGGGTGTTATTGGATAGAAGTGGTCTTGTTTTAGATATACTCTTTTTATATAAATTATACATCCAAGGTTAGATATTTTTTGGACGTCTCAAACGTGATTTAAAAGGGATCTGTTGCATCTTATTTAACTGTGTGATTTTTAAAGGGCTTATATTGAACTAGTTATCTTGTGTTTTACACATTATCATTAAAACCTTTAACTTTTAAAGATCAATCTGTCTTGGGGAAAAAGTAAGTGTGTGCCTTGGTGTTTACACACAGCTGTTGACAAGCATGTACTTAAAGGGATTGACTCAGCACGGAGCGGGCAGGGGAGGAGGGGTTTTGGGTGCTCAAAGCACACAACTGTGTTAAGGCAATTGCGCTTCACAGTGTCAGCAGGGGCTGACTCATCCCGTGTCTGCGCTCTGAGCATATGGCCGGCAGAGGCAGACGGCTCTAGCAGCGCTACGGGGGTCATACAGGTTGCAGCTTACAGCTACGTGCCTGTTCGGGGCCACGTAGAGCTTTGGCACTGACCAGCTCGCGGGTGCGCGCCTGGGGCTGCTAAAAGCCGGGCTGCGCAGAGGCAGCCTGACATCTCCTTTCTGTGTGCGATGTTGAAGGCTTTTAAACGCAGAGCCTGTCTGTGAAAGGATTTTCAGTGAGATGGGAAAATCTGTACCTGTAAGTGGGCTTAGATAAAATATAAGGGTTTTACAAATGATACAGCAAAGATTAGATAGATATTTTAAAAAAAATAGTTACATAGACACAAGGATTCTTACCCAAAGCAATATTGGCAGGAACTGCGATATGGTAGCTTGGTCCGGCCGGAGCATGTGTGTGTATGTATGCCCTCGGAAGAAGTGGCCCAGGAAGTGGAGGGGCCAACCAACAGGTGCTGCCCAGCCATCAGGTGCTGCCTAACCAGGGTCCTAGGCAGACCCTTTAGGCCGGGGACATGTCTGAACTTGTTTTTGGAAGAGGCGGGGCTGGGAAGAGGCTGGGGGTGGTGATGGGTTCAAGGAGGGGTGGGGGGCCTAGGCAGACCTTGGGCATGTCTGGACTTGACCTTGTGAGATGGGGCAGGGCAGGTGGCCATGCAGGGGTGGGGGGGTGGGGGTGATGGGTGATACAAGGATGGGGCAGACATCCATCAAAATGCCCTTGACAGTTTCCTGGGGTAAGCAGGAGGATGGGGCAGTGGTAAAGAGGGGGGCAAACAGGTGGCCGAACAGGTGGTTGGGGGTGGGGGCAAGGAGAGGGCAAACAGATGCAGGGGTGGGGCACATCATTCAAATCCACCAATCAGGTGAAGGGGTGGGACTTTCGGTCATAAATCAAAAGGGGGCAGGGATTAAGGTCATAAATCTTTTTGACTGACAGTTTGACAGAAGCACCCTGACATAATACTACTGGCTACTGATAATCCCGCAGACCTTCTGGCAGCAGGTCTGTGAGTTAGCACACGCCCACCTCCTATGTGGCCATTTGGGCACCGAAAAAACCCTGAAGCAGATCGAGCTCTGCTTTTATTGGCCGGGAATCAATGAAGAGATTCATTGCTTTTGCACTTCCTGTCCGGAGTGTTAATTGTGACAGATTCCAAGGAAGGATCGTGCTCCTCTCATTCCTGTTCCCCTAACTGATGTCCCATTTCACAGAATTGGGGTTGATTTAGTCAGACCCCTAGAACCCTCAGCCCAAGGACTCAAGTACATTTTAGTCTTCGTAAATTATGCTACCAAATACTCCAAAGCTGTTCCATTTCACTCAGCTACTTCTAAAGCCATTGCATGGGAGTTGGTAGGGGTTTTTGCGCGAGATGGCATCCCTAAGGAAGTCCTGACGGACCAAGGGACGCCTTTTACCTCGGAGACTTTCAAGGATACTTAAAATAAAGCATCTAAAGACTGCAATATATCATCCTCAAACCGACGGTTTGGTAGAGAGATTCAATCAGACTCTTAAATAAATGCTTTGTAAAGGTAGTCAATGAGAATGGAAGGAACTGGGATCAGCTCCTTCCCTCATCCTTTTTGCCTATAGGGAAGTCTCACAAGCCTCCACGGGGTTCTCCCCTTTTGAATTATTGTATGGGTGACATATTAGATATTTTAAAAGAAGGATGGGAAGAAGAGACTCTTCCCTCTACAAATATATTGGAATATATCGTGGAATTGCGCGATAGATTTGGTACAATTCTGCCCCACCTTAAAAGTCACATGGAAGAGGCACAAGTAGCACAGATCCGATATTACAACCATGGCACGTCTCTCCAGGAGTTCTGGGTCATGGTCCTAGTACCTACCTCCCACTCTAAGTTACTTGCCCATTGGCAAGGTCCGTACGAAGTTAAGGAGAGGAAAGGACTTGTCGACTAGTTGGTGAGTCAACCCAATCGTCAGACAAGGGAGTTGGGTTATCATGTAAATCTGCTGACACCGTGGAAGGATTGCTATCCCGATCCCTCCTCCAGTCAGCCCCGCTCGCTCATCACTCACATGGCTAGCCTTAACTTCGGTGCGGATTTAAGTCCCAGACAGCGACGGGAGCTGGAAACAGTTATCCTGTCCGTCCCGGAGGTAGTTACTGAAAACCCTGGAAGGACCTCTCTGATTGAGAACGACATTGTGACAGAGCCCGGGGTTATAGTCCGAGAACATCCGTATCGTCTTCCCGAGGCAAAAAGAGCTGAAGTGGAGGTTGAGATGAAGCACATGCTGGAACTAGGAGTAATCGAGGAAAGTCATAGTCCCTGGTCCAGACCCAAAGTATTGGTCGCTAAGCCTGACGGGAGTTGCAAGTTTTACAAAAACTTCCTGCGACTTAAACAAGTCTCCCAATTTGATGCTTATCCAATGCCATGAGTGGACAACCTTCTCGAGAGGCTTGGACAAGCTCAGTATTTGATCATGCTGGACACGACAAAGGGGTACTGACAGGTTCCTTTAACAGACTCCGCGAAGGTTAAGAACGTGTTTAGCACCAGAAACTGCTGGAACGAGAGACCTGGGGCCTCATGTATAAACGGTGCGTAAGCACAGAAATGTTGTGTAAGAACTTTTCCACGTTCAAATCGCGATGTATAAAACCTACACTTGGCGTAAAGCCACACACATTTCCACGGTACCTCATACCTTGTCGTACGCAAGTTCTCCGCTCGGTTTTGCAGACTGGCGGCACCAAGTGTCAAAACAATGCTACTGTTCCTGTGTGGTTACTCCTTATTTTCCTGACGTGGCTTTATAAATACACTGAAACTAACCGAATATTGTTTATTAGTGTAATGCCTCTGATTGTAATTAACTTGTAACAATATAATGGTCCAGGGAATAGCCATAGTTATTCAAATACCATAACTGCTTTAGCGTTGTTACTCTCACTGCACCTTCTTCTTCTTTCAGCTGCTCCCGTTAGGAGTTGCCACAGCGGATCATCTTTTTCCATATTACTCTCACTGCACCACTTGGAGTATTTATATCACTGTATCTGAGTGTGAATCACAGCAGCAGCTGATTGAAAAGAGAATTATTGGTATACAGCTTCAAGAACACGCTGTCTCAGCCAAGGCAAAACATTTCAAAGCCTTACCTGTACGGACCTCATGGTTCAGAAACAGTTTCATCCCAAGAACTTTAAAGAACTGTTTGTACTTATAAGTACAATTGTCTCACTGTAAACTTGCACTACAGTTATAATATTACACAACCTGCGCCACTTTATAAAGCGCGTATTTACATATGATGACGATATCATTTTTAAGATGAAATGCAGCAAAATATGTTTATTATATTATACAGATAAAACTTTAACTTCATTTAAATAATCTATATTCTTCACTGGGACTGGCGTGAAGGGTAGAATAATTAAACATGTACTACGAAGATATTTCAATGTTCCTTAAATGTTTAGAAGAATCGGCGCTCTAAGCTTACAGATGGCTTAACGTTTATTACAGAGCTGATTGTGTGGCGATCGGTTACTTGGAAAAAGAAAAGCAAGGACTGCAGGGGTGGCCATGCCAATATATATTGAATATAAAACAGAAAGAGAAAATAACGACACAGCTAAAAACACAGCGGCAAAGTTCGACAAAAGTTAAATGCTTTTGTCTTGAGCACGAGGTGGCTATGTAGTAAATGGCCCTGCACAAGGAGTCGAATCTACGGGTCACTCTGTGGTTTCTTGAACTACAGCCATACAAGTTTTCACTCGTTCATTGTCGGGGCTCTCTCTACACCAACGCTGATGCTCTTTCTCGGGTTCACGACCTTTCGGTCAGGGTCACCCAACTCGACGGTCTAGGTTCTTGTCACACAAGTGTGCATGGAAAGCAGCTAAAGGGCTTGAGTAAGAGCAATTCCGAGTCAGACTGAGCTGTCAGTTCATCCACGGGAGAGTCCACCTGGCCCCTTTGATGTCATGTTCGAGCTCGAGCCTATGGCTGAAGACCCTTATGAGCCTGACCCATCTGATTTCACTTCCTGTCTTCCCCTTTAAAAGTCTCCACTTTTTCCTTATTCCATCAGTTCTGTTTTGGACTCGGTGTTGTGCACATCAGTGCTGTATAACAATTTACGACTTTGCAGCCATGATATCAAATATATGGGTGGCTGCCCCAAACCTGGCTATGATTCTTTGTGGAGTTTCTGACAGTGTCCAGAACTAAGATTTCTGAGCTGTTCTTTGCTGCACAAGAAAGATACACTGGAACAATCATTGAAGTCCAGTCACTGTTGGCTACATTCATGCTGCACAAAGCAGTAGACGAATTGCATGAGATTGGATTGCATGCAATGCGTGCTTCCTCTTCCACAAAGTCAGAAAATCCCTGGGAGTTTGGATATGGTTTGTCTTCACTCAGTGCTTTAGTAACATATCAGTTCCACTGGGTTGTTAGCCAGTCAGGTAGCTTCTGCAATAATTTCTGATTCTCCTCACAATCATCAAAAATCTGTATATGCAGCATTGCATTCTTGCATGAGATGAGGAAATCACTAAACTCTCTTAATTTAAGAGATTCTCTTGGTCCAGTTTTTGGCCAGTTACTCATTTTTGCTTTGAATGCTCTTTGGTCAACAAAGAAGTGATTGTAGCATTTGTCCAATGCAACCCAGCAACTGCATCAAGCATTTTACTACCTGCTTCCATATAGCCCCTTTTCAAAACTACCATTACTTCACTAATTATTGAGATTCTGCTATCCATTTTTCTTCTTATATCTCGAAATGTGGTAGCCAGTGCACACAAGCTCTCATGTTCCCTTTTTAGATCCAACTCATATTTTTCTAAATTCAATATCATTTCACTTAACTCAGCTTTGGAGTATTCTTCCTTTAGTTTAGATCTGATAAGCTAAACATCTGCATTGAAATTTACATGCATGAGCATAAACTTTCTTTCCTTCCTAGCTATCTCATTTACTTTTAACTCAAAAATTTTTTCTGTTGGGTGTCTAGCTGTTTCTGAGTGCCTAACCTGTTGCTTGACATGAGATGGTTGTTCCTGTAGCCCTACTCTATGTATTTCAACCTCTGCATAAATTTCATCTTATGTATTCTTTGACCACTTCAAGTTCAGTTCCTAATTTCTTCTCTAATTCTGCCTTCTCTTTTTCTAAACCTCAATTACATGATTTCCTACTGTAACTTGTTCCATTTTCAGTAACATATTTATAACCACTGTATTGCAATATTAAACAATCAAATGTGAATTATAGAACCCCCATTAAAATATACATCATCTAAACAAACTTGCAAAAAAATAGCATATTAAGCGCAATATGTGATTAAAACTTTCCTAATATGAACAACAAACATTAATATCAACAATTAACAATATTGTTATATTTCCAAATTTAAATTGCCAAACCTGACATCTCAATGGTGTTATGACTTATTATAAACTGAATTGTCCAAGGATGTTATGCCAATTCCTTTTTTGTGGCTCAACTTCAATTCAATACCGTCTTATTGCGTGGCAAACCTGTTTCATGCTGAATCGGGCATTGAAGCTCATGACGTTGCATCCAACAAATGCTGGGATTTGTAAGGCAGATCCTCCCGTAGAAAGTGGTAATAGAGTATTAGTGAGACACATGCCCTTCCAATCTTCACTGAAACCTTTTTGCTGACTCACTCCCAATAATAGCAACGTTTTTCACTGTAGCTGCTCCAGAAAGATTTCTCCTAGTGCAGACTAGACCACGCTCAGACTGATGTTTGAAGAGTATTTATTTGTTCTCTCTTTTTTCTACAGGCTCTCAAACATCATGAAAATGTGTGTGGCACTTAGAGCCTTGGCCCACATGCCAAGTTGTTTTGCCTGCCTAAAGTGAAGTCATCCCTAATGGAAGATCGCAGGAATCGTGGGGTAGAGGGGTCCTTTCATCGGATTGGTTGGTCCAGCACTGTTTCAGCTATGGAATGGCCAAAGGGGGGAGGCAGCTTGATGGCTGAGGTCTCCAGGACTCTAAACAAATCAAAATCATATTATGTGATATCATCTACTGTTAAATTGTGCTCTGTACTTGTAAAATTTTTATACTGTATTGAGGATTTGTTCTGTTCTGTGTATTGTATTGTATTTACCCCCTTCTTTTTGACACCCACTGCACGCATGCCTGGAAAGGGGTCTCTTTTTGAACTGCCTTTCCCAAGGTTTGTTCCATTTTTTGCCTACAAGGGTTATTTTTGGGAGTTTTTCCTTGTCTTCTTAGAGAGTCAAGGCTGGGGGGCTGTCAAGAGGCAGGGCCTGTTAAAGCACATTGTGGAACTTCTTGTGTGAATTTGGGCTATACAAAAATAAATTGTATTGTGTTGTATGAAAAACTAAAATAAAATAAGGCTAGTCAATTAAACAATAAATGAGTTAAACAGGTGTAGGGATAATAAAATTAAAACATACCGTGTGCACTTTCTGACCAGAAATTCAGGAGTTTTTATTACAGTCTCTCTGATACCGCTCTCATGTCCATCCTATTAAAAGAAAACACCTTTCTTCAAATTAGCATCCATTAAGTGTCTCAATATGCATATTTCCACCACTGAGCCTGATCAAATGACCACAGCACACTTCCGTTCAGACCAACTTTGTATACTTATACAGTATACAAATACATTGAGATCAAAAATAAGTAAAATAAAGTTGCACTTTTACAATATTGATTGCATCGCAACTATTATAATACACAATATAATTTACAAAATAAATTCCACACACTCAAGTATCAAATTTACTTAAATATACAGTACACATATACTTGCGACAGCTACAAAGGGTTTAGTTTTCAAGTACAGCACAGAGCTTTGAGCCAGCAGGTCAATGCCGATGCTCTGTCTCATCACGTTTGTGCAGCCACCACTGCATATGGCTGGAAGGAGGTGAACCACTTTTAACCACTGCATCTTGTCTCTCTCTGATGTTTTGTCGTGAGCTCTGTACTCCAGTTGACCTCAGCAGAGACAGTTTTAAGTTTTGAATTTGAAACAAACTCAGAGAGTAAAGTAGTACACAACACTTGCCTATACTGTATACTATCACTGTAATTACACCAAGCATCACAAATTCCTGGACATCTTTCTTAGCAAGAGCTTGGCATTACAAACAGCAAAAAACTGTGACACCAATACTAGAACATTACAACATTCAAAACGTCTAGAGAACAGGCCACTCAGCCCAACAAAGCACCAGTCCTATCCACTTAATTCCTCTAAAAAACATTAAGGCTAGTTCTGAAAGTTCCCAAAGTTCTACTCTCTATAACATTACTTGGTAACTGATTCTATGTCTATGGTTCTCTATGTGAAAAAAATCTTGGTAATGTTTGTGAAAAGTTTACTCTTAACAGTTTTCCAACTGTGTCCCTGTATTCTGGTTAAACTCATTTTAAAATAATAGTCTTGATCCACTACACTAATTCCCTTCATGATTTTAAACACTTCAATCATGTCTACTCTTAATCTTCTTTTGTTTAAACTGACAAGGGTCAGCTCTTTCACTCTTTGCTGGCTGGCACATGTTTTCAGAACCCTGTGGCTGATTCCATCCAGTCTTAGGTTTTCTCGGCTCTCACTTCTTTTGATCAGCAGAGACAGACAGAGCAAAAAGTGGAAAGGGGCTGGAGACTACAGGTTTGATATCATTGTAGGGGAAGTTCATGCATAGTGCAGATAGCAGTTGGGATTCTGGAACCACCAAGGTTTTCACATAGAGGTTAACAATGTCTTGTTCCCTTCCTCTGCATGTTTTATAGCCTGCTTGTTGCCAGCAATATCCCTCATTCTATTTCACACTTCCTTGACATTGTTGTGTTGCAACTTCTGCTCAAGTTTGTCTCTGTAGTGGGGGTTCCCCTCATGGAGCTACAACACAATTTAATTTTGAAAAGCCCAAAATCACACAAGAAGTGCCGCAATGGGCTTTAACAGGGCCTACCTCTTGATCTAGGAAGACAAGGAAAAACTCCCAAAAAAATCCTAGTAGAGAAAAAATGGAGGAAATCTTGGGAAAGGCAGTTCAAAGAGAGACCCCTTATCAGGTAGGTTGGGCCTGCAGTGGGTGTCAAAAGAAGGGGGTAAATCAGTGGTTCTCAACCTGTGGGGTGGGCCCCCTTAGGGGAGCGAGAAGTAACAAAAAGTGGGGCGCGAAGAAAAAAAAAACAAGAATCAAAAATATGAAAAAAAATCTGTTGAAACCAAAACAAATTAACTTAAACTACATTCTGATACTAGAACAATAAATATAGAGTTACATAATGTCGATAAAAGTTAAGTAGGTATAATAAAATATGCATCTACATTTCAAAAAAATGTTAGGGGGGGGCGATTAAAACTGTTATGAAAACTTGGGTCGCAAATACCTAAAGGTTGAGAAACGCTGGGGTAAATACAACACAATACACAGAAGAGAACACAAGTAATCCTCAATACAATATAATTGTAAAATAAAAACATTACAAGTACAGAGCAAACTTTAACAGTAGATGATATCACATAATATGATTTGGGTTTGTTTAGAGTCCTGGAGACCTCAGCCATCAAGCTGCCTCTCCCTATTGGCCATTTCACAGATGAGACAGCAATGGGTCAGACAATCCAATGAAAAGCCTCTTGTACCCAATGATTCCTGCGATCCTCCATCAAAGATGACTTTCCCTTAGGCAGGCAAAACAACTTGGCAGGTGGGCAGTGGCACCAAGTGCCACATTTGAGTACCGAGACGACATACAGGCTTTTTTTTTTTTTTATGTGGGTTATTAACAAATTATAACTATTATATTACTCAGGTTTTAGTGCTAATGGCCAACAACAAAGATGCAGTTTGTACAGTTAATCAGCAGCTCTAGTCAGGCTATGCTAAACTGAAGTAGTGAGTCTTCAGTCAGGATTTGAAAGCTGAGACTGAAGTGACATCTCTTATAGTAGCAGGCAGACCATTCCACAGATTTAGGGGCACTGTAATTAAAAGCTCAACCTGCCACTGTTATTTTTATTAATCCTTGGAATCATAAGCAGACCAGCATCTTGGGATCTTAATGTGCGTTCTGGTTTGTAAGTCATGATAGGCTCAGACATGGCCATTTAAGGCTTTATATGTTAAACGGAGGATTTTGAAATCTGCCCTAAACTTAACCGGGAGCCAGTGTAAGGATTTAAGAACTGGATTTATGTGTTCGTAAGTAGTATAAAACTGCACTACTTTCTGATTGAAAAGATTTTGACAGGTGTATGTCCTACCCCCCTGTCATTTCCGGTACCCGCATGATGCATCCTAGTTAACGAAAGTTAACCCTATCTCAATAGTCTATACCTTTTTTGGGGTGGTTTGACAGGAATCGGGCATTTTGTCAGTTGTCTGAATGGAATTGGTCAGCCATCTTGGCCGTGGTCCAAAAAGGGGTGGTCAGCTTTGTAAGCCGAGACTGACCTTGGGGGACCTGTAAGGAGGCAAAGGTAAGTCAGCAATGGGGGGCGGAGCAGGCATCCTATTCCTAAGTGTGTACAGCACCTGTATGTACAGAGAGTACAGAGAGCATAAGTGACAGACCCAGAAAGAGGATGTAAAAGAAG
Source organism: Polypterus senegalus (assembly GCF_016835505.1). Taxonomy (NCBI): domain Eukaryota; kingdom Metazoa; phylum Chordata; class Cladistia; order Polypteriformes; family Polypteridae; genus Polypterus; species Polypterus senegalus. Next base: position 109,841,713 of record NC_053160.1, on the reverse strand, counting down.
GTTTTAGAGAGAATGTATTACACACCCAAAGGGCCTGGCAGTTTTGGTGGTATTAACAGCTTCTTGAGAAATGTATCAAATCGTGGAGAAAATGTCAAGCGAAAAAACGTGTTGGAATGGATGAGTGAATAATATACTTACAGTGTGCACAAACCAGCACAGCTGAGGTTCAAGAGAAACAGAACAATTGTTTCAACAGACGATGACCAATGGCAAGCAGATTTGGTAGAGATATCTTATTACTCAAAATTCAATGATTGATATAAATTTATCCTCATGTGTATCGATGTGCTCTCAAAATATGCTTGGGCTGTGCCAAGACAGGGAAAGAAGTTTCTCAAGGTTTTAGTTCGATCTTTAGACAGGGTAGAGTTCCTAAGAAAGAATTTCATAACACATTGGTGCAAAAACTACTAAAACAGAGCAATATTGTACATTTTGTTACGAAGTGTGATGTAAAGGTCAGCATAGTAGAACCATTCAATAGGACCTTACAGTCCAAAATGTGGAAATATTTTATTTATGCAAATACCTTTCAATAAATATATGTCATGTCAGACTTTCTGCAGAGTTATCATCACAGTTTTCACACCACGATTAAAACAAGACCTGTAGATTGACTCCAGAAAATGCTCTGAGTGTTTGGAAAACAGTCTATGGCAGGGCCATGTAAAGAAAATCTACTCCCTGCACTTTGAAAATAGGTAATCATGTCAGAGTTTCAAAATTACAAGGTCTATTTGAAAAATATGCTATGAGCAGTCATTTACAGATGAAATATTTATTATTGGGGACTGCTTCAAATGACTCAAACCTGTATATAAACTAAAAGATTATGCAGGTGATGAAATTCAAGGGACATTTTCTGCAGAGGTGTTACAAAAAATAAACCCAGATGCTAACAAAGTGTACCGAGTCCATACTGAGCATGGTAGAAACAAGCATGTATTGGTAAAATGGCTTGGTTGGAACAACAAGTTTAACAGTTGGGTCAAGGCTTCAGAAGTGAAAGACATAAGGATTTGGGAAAGCAAGAAAAATGTCTAAAGTCAGAAATGGATTTTATGTAACACTGCTGAGTAATTCATCAGCCAGGACTTTTCCCAACAATACAATAGCATCATTCACCGTTCAGCTAGCCAAGACAATAGAACTGTCCAGAGACTGGGAAGTGGCATTGGTGGAACTGACTTACCCAAAAACATTCAATCCCATCACCCAGGAAGCATATTTTATACTAATGAATGAGAAAACAAGATCAACAAATTGTACATACACTTTAAACAAAGGCTATTTTAAGAATAAAGAAGCATTGTTGTTCCTGCGGTGGGTTGGCACCCTGCCCAGGATTGGTTCCTGCCTTGTGCCCTGTGTTGACTGGGATTGGCTCCAGCAGACCCCGTAACCTTGTGTTCGGATTCAGCGGGTTGGAAAATGGATGGATGGGTGGAAGCATTGTTGTTGGAAATGAATTATGCCATTAATACCAACCCAACATCGCCTAAGTCTTAGATACAATCTTGTCGGTAGAAAGATTGTCTCATTGGTGATAAAAACATTTTGCTCCAAGTGACCATGAAGCTGGCTTATTTTCTGGGGTTTGATCCAGAGACAGCATCCAAAAAGTCACTTCACTTGACTAATACCATGGGTGGTTTTTCCTCTATGTTCATGTTGTAGGAAATAGCCCAGACACAGACAGACAGACATTGTTTTTAGTCACCCAACACACGTTTATTTACACTATTTACAAATATTAAAGTGCAGAACCCAGTGCTGCAACACCAATCACCCCAGAAGTCCAGGCCAACACACAATGCCTTTCCTCTCCCAGACCTCGTCCTCTTCCACCTGACTCCAGCTCTGAGTAAAGGGAGGCGGCCCCTTTTATTGTCCCCCGGATGTGCTCCAGGTGTGCTCCGGCAATCTTCCACCAACACACCCCAGTGTGGCGGGAATACTGGCTGTAGCACTCTGGGCGTCCCTGCTCCTCTTCCCCCCAGCACTTCCTGGTGTGGTGGAAGTGCTGAGGTCCAGGGCTCTCCAGGCATTGGGGCACCCCCTGGCGGTGACCACAGGCCCCTACAGGGTTGAGCTTCAATGCTCTGTACCTGTGGTCCCCACAGCAACCAGGGTGGTCGCCCCCTTGTGCTCTGGAGGAGGCGTGAGCCCTCCTCTGGTCCTCTTCCTCCACAGTGTATACAGATATTATAGAACCACAGCTTGTTGGAGATGCACATGTGCCATTAATGAGATGTGTAAACATAAAAGGTGAAGACGGTGCAAATGTCACCATATTTTTTGAAAAGCCACACTAAATACCCCTTGCCATGCAAAGCTTCAATATAATAAGAATTGACATAAAGACAGACCAGAATAAATCAGTTTCATTCATTCAATTTTTAAACATGCTTGTAACAAAAAACAATGGAGATCCACGCACTTACGCAACTTATTGCAAGACAGAAGTTGGTAATGGTTTACCAGGGTTTGATGGTCTCCCTGTCCAGTACGGTGGTGGTATTGGTGGAATTTTTAAAGCTCTTTTCAGAAAAGCAGTACCTCTGTTTATAGGCGAGGGCTAGAAATTTCTAAATCTCATGTGAAGTCTGCAGCGAAAAGCATTGCCAATGATGTCATGAGTCACGTGGCAAGTGCTGTAATGAATAAAGTTGCAACACCTCAACAAGAAGGTTTGGGTATAATTTTTATAAAGAGAGGTGTTAAAAGAAAAAGACGCACACCACATATAGCACTGCTGGGACCACCTGCACAACCCAGGAAGAAAGCAAACAGAAAAAAAAGTCGACACTCTACCAAAATAAAAAGAAAGTCAATGAAAAGAAGATCCCCAACTAAGTAAAACTCTCCATAAAAAAAATGCTCCACTTGAGTTCTCGAATTGCCTGAAATGATCAATACCTGGACCTCAACAACATTCTCCTCTACCTAAGCTGTCAAATAAATAATAATTATGGAACAAATCTGGCCGCAGATGCACATGTTGCCCGTGTAAACTACCCCATTGCTTCTCTGTTCAGTCAGGTGGATATCACCCTCAGGGACAGATTGATCAGTCAATCACCCACTAAGCCTCTGCAGCCTGATTTTGCTAATGGTCACTTTGCCAGAGAATATTTTCATCTGGTGGAAACTTCAGACAAGAGGATGAAAGATAAAAGGCACCATTAGTCGATCGTGAAGAGTTTGCTAGAGGGTATTCACTTTTCGCATTCAACCTAAGCCTTGATATGGAATCAACAGGATACTATTCACTCATCAAAACAGGTAACCACAGGGCTGAAAGATTTACAGAATAAGATTAGCAAGATAAAGTGAATATGATAGTGTATGTGGTTTTTGACAACATCATTGAAATTAACATGCACCGTCAAGTTATTTATGACTACAGTTAAGCCGTAAACATGTTCAGACATTCAGCTGCTGGACACTGAGGAACTCAGGACCACCCTTGCATCGGGCCAGTGACACAAGTCCATTTTCTGAATGTATTCCCTTCAGATCAACTGCCCAAGTAGAAGTTGGCTGCCAGACCTCTGTTTATGATCGTAAACACAGACCCCCATGATAAACCCGGAAAGCATTTTACTTTGCTGCTCATGGAAAAGCTGATTTTTTTAATTGTATGGAATTCTCCCAGCATTAGAAATATTTCCTGAAGTTATTATGAAATTTTTGAAGATTAATGCTGACTGCATCACTTATAACAGTATTCAGTTACAGGATTTTTTCTCCACCACATGTGGACACCGTTGTGTTTTCTACTTGAATCAAAAAAGCAAAGGACTTACCATGAAGCAGATATTGGATTTGTACCCTGGAGATGTTCATCTAAATGACCACATGGTTGTTAGATATTTTCATTAAATAAAAATGGGACAAACTGGAAACATGAAACTGGATATGTTTACCCAAAAATAAGTCAGTCATGTGTTTGGTTTTGCTGAACATTATATGCAGAAAAAAAGATGTTTTAACTCTATGTATTCCCTTGGTTTAAAAAAATAAAAATGATATATTAACCAATATATAAATGTGTCTGTGTTTGTTATGGTGAATAATCCAATAATAAGATAGAAAAATTAAGGGTCTGTATGTGTCTGTAAATATATATATTTTTTTAAATGTTCACACGACAATAACACATGTTGTAAATCTATTTTCACAGAGTTAACATAGTCATGATACAATCAAACAAATGAAATGATCTAAATGAAAATAATAACAATAGTGATAATACACACTAATAAATTCAGCCATATTAATACACTGTGTTTTCTACAGTTATTTTCAAAACACTTTTATTCATATACTGAGCCATGCTAGTTTTCTAAAGAGTTGTTTTCTTACTTGTCTGATCAAGCTAGGTGTTTCTGCTAGGGAACCAGATGTTTCAGCTGATAAACTTTGGTCTAGCGTCAATGGAAAATCACGTGATACAGTCTGACGAGTCTGTTTGACTGGGGTCTGAATCGCATTGGCACCATTTTTAATCTCTTGAAGCAAAAGTCGCATGCTCATGTTCGGAACAACATAAAAATGTTAATTTCGGCCACAGCATTAAAGGATAAATCCCATCCTTTCAGTTTTCCAGCCGCGTTTAAAGTTCGTGTTTGCATAGCGAACTTGATCAGATCAACCATATTTGTTAACAGGGGTACCTTTATATGCAAATTCCCCTCTTTCATTCCAGGATAATGTTAACGAGTTTTGTGTCGTTTTCTAAATTAGCATTTCCGTATTTTTCCTGTGTCTCTGAGAAAAAACCTTCTAGCATGTCTCTAATAGCAATATCTTTCTTTTCAGCGGTCGGATGCAATGACGTGACCTCTGACGGCCTTTGAGTTTCTGGTAGACTTTAATGTCAATGTAGACTTCTGTGAATCCCGTTGTCTCAAGAGGCTCAGATATCGCTGTAAGGTATGAAAGGACAGTTCCACTATTTCAAGGGGTGAAAGGGCACTATTTTGTAAAATGCTCTTCATTTCATGATCAAGTTTTTTTGTCATATCTGTTTCATTACCTGCCGATGTTTTGATCTGCTCAAGTTGTTTTTCTGCTACAAGGTACATTTTCTTGGTGTGCTCTATTTTATAATTCGCAATTAGTCCAGTGAGTAAAAGGATCGCTATGCTGAGTAATTGACCGATAAATCCACCAGACTGATCTCTTTTGTTTAATAGCAACTTTTTTATTGCTCAGATTTTTTATGATATTGTGTTTCCTTTTAATAATACCAATCTGCCTGGCATTTAAAGGTAAGTTATCTTTAATAGCTTTGAGTGCAATTTCACAAATAGCCAGAATTAAATCATCAGAAGCTACACACCAAATGGACTTTCTCTGTTGTGGTTTTGCCTTTATAAGCAATTGCAAGAGTTGTAAATCTCATTTAATCCTTGACGACATGGTGATGAGGATGACGTCTTCTACAAAATGATGCCGGGCCGATAAAATCACCTTGGACTTTTTAAACATGTAAGCCACGGGGAGCTGCAATGGGTATACAGATGCTCTCAACCTAAACTCATCTGGTGTGTTAGTATTTAAATCGATCAGTAGAAAGCCAAGTGCTGGCTCAGTGGCATCCTCATAAGCCTTGAGAAAGTAGCGCCACCTTGTGGGGTACATCTAACGGGCCAATATCGATAATTGTTGTTTGTCACTCGAATTCTTAAACAAAAAAATGTTTTTTGCATTCAATGCTATAGTACGGCTCTGTTTTCCCTGGCATAAAATATTCTGAAAAGTATAGATCACGATCAAATTTCTATGATGAACATTGTGAATGCCAATTCCAACTCATTACTTTTACAGGCAGATTGCATGAGATCATCAATGACAACTAAGTTTATTTTATGACAGGGCAACAATGAGTCGTCATTTATGGAGTCAGGGATACCTTCTATAAATTTTAAACATCTGAATGTTTAAACATCTGAGAGGCTGCCAAACAGAATAACAGTAGAGGATATTTTGTGGTTGGTGAGACATTATTCTCGCACCCTATTCTGGTAATGTTTTCCCAAAAAAAGATTTTCCACAGCTGCTTGACCCAATTAAGATACTGGAAAATGGGTGTTGTAAACGAATGTCCATTATTATTATTATTATTATTATTATTATTATTATTATTATTATTATTATTGTTATTTTCTCAGAATCAACAGCCAAAAAGTAACAACGCAAAATGTTTAGTTAACACATACTTGTCATACACAACTTTTTGTGTTTTTTTTATTTTTCTGGTTTCTGTATACCAGCTGCGTTTAAACATTACAATACCAAGATCTTCTATTGACCTACTGTATGCAAATGTTAAAAACGCATACAGTGCCACCCCGCTGCCTGCGCTTGGGAAAGCAAATCATAACCTGGTTCTGCTTCAGCCTCACTACAAACCAAGAGTGAGGGAGCTACCTACAACCACACGCTCATTCAGGAAGTGGTCCCCTGAGGCAGAGCAGGCTCTGAGGGACTGCTTTGGAACTACAGACTGGGATATCCTGAAGGGATCATATAGTGATAACATTGAGGAGGTTGTTGACTGCACCACTGACTACATCAACTTCTGTATGGACATTGTAGTTCCAGTAAGAACAGTACACTGCTATGCTAACAACAAGCCATGGATTACAAGTGACATCAAGTGCCTTTTGAACCAGAAGAAAAGGGCATTTAAAGGCGGTGATCAGCATGAGGTCAAGCGCGTGCAGAAGGAACTCCGAGTCCAGCTCAGGGCGGCGAAAGAGCAGTACAGGAAAAAGCTGGAGCAGAAGTTGCAGAATAACAGCATGAAGGAAGTGTGCGATGGGATGAAGAACATCACTGGCTGCAGCTTGAAGCGGGGTGTCACCATCGAGAGCGATGTGGAGAGAGCAAACCAAATGAACAACTTCTTTAACAGGTTTGACCACCCTAATCCACTCTCACCTCGGAGTACTGCACCCTCCACCCTTTCATCTGCTGATACCAGCATAGGAGAGACATCCCCACCCACAATTACAGCAGCCCAGGTGAGCTGAGAGCTGAGGATACTTCGTGCCAGCAAAGCAGTGGGTCCAGACTCCATGAGTCCATGACTGCTAGTGAGCTAAATGACTTCCGGCCCGTCGCTCTGACGTCACATGTGATGAAGACCATAAAGTGGCTGCTGCTTCACCACCTGAAGCCACAGGTCTGCCACACCCTCGACCCTCAGCAGTTCGCATACCAGGAGAAGTATACCATCATCTAAATGCTATACCAATCCCTCTCCCACTTGGACAGAGGCAGTGATGCTGTAAGAATTATGTTTCTTGACTAATCTAGCACCTTCAACACCATCCAACCTCTGCTCCTTAGGGACAAGCTGACAGAGATGGGAGTAGATTCATACCTGGTGGCATGGATCGTGGACTATCTTACAAACAGACCTCAGTATGTGCGTCTTGGGAACTGCAGGTCTGACATTGTGGTCAGCAACACAGGAGCGCCGCAGGGGACTGTACTTTCTCTGGTCCTGTTCTTGTGGTATTATTATTATTTTTGTAATAAATACCATGCTGCTTTTAACTTTCAATGCTTTGTCTTAATGTCTAGAGTGATTGAAGTAATAAGTTAGATTTCTTTGAGCACCTGGTGACAGCCGGATTTTTGCCATTATTTCTGTGCTGCGAGGTTTATAAGGCTGAGAGTGATGCTACTCAACAGAAGGGACAAATACGAGAAAGAAGGTATTCTTGGCTGATGAATGGCCTATAGTCAAGAGTGCTGAGTCTTTGTATGTTTAGATGTATTCTTGTAGACCAAAAGTAATATTTAGGTCTGAGATATCACTAAAACATCCTATTGTTGTTTGTGCCGAAAATAAATAAGTCTCTTGAAGTGCTGAATGACAGGCTGTTATTCCTATAGCACCTGTGTGGTTTAAAGTGCTAAGGGTTAATCAGCGTGTATGTGTTATTCATGGGGCACTGTTGTGGTTAGGGTCTGTGTGTGTGTTTATCTATGTGTGTGTGTGTGTTCATCTTAAAGTGCAACAGTAGACCAACCCAATAACGAACTTGACGAGAACACTTACCCTTGAGGAAACAGGTAAAATTTTTCACATCTGAAAAAGATATTTCCTTGTCTTCTGAAATCTCCAATTGCTTATGCAGTTGTCTAGCAATTTGTAGAAGGTTGCTATCACACAGATCTTTTTGACTGAGTAAGCAACACACACTTCCTGCAAAACACAAAAGAAGTGAGAAATCCAATAATAGACGTCGTTTAGTGTTTAAAATTTTACTGAAGAGCATTGTGTTAATTCTAATCTTTGCCCCACCATGCATGTTTTTCACAATGGTTACTACAAATCAGAGAGACGAATCTGTAATAATTTCTGTATTACTTTGTAGCATCTGAGACATGTAGTTTAAAAAGCTTATAGAGTCAAAACTGTCGAGATTCTTTTTTTGGGAATAAAGATTGTTTTGCAAACTCGGGAAAATAAGTCGCAATTGAACAAAATCACTTGGTGCCTAGGGGATAATGCCTTTAAAATACCCTAAATACCTTGATAAACAATGTTTATGACATGTGCGAATGACTCAATTCTATTGAAATTGATAAATTGGAATTCATAGTTATGCTCTGTAACTCAAAATCTTGTCATTTGTCTTTCAGATTCCATTACAATTTCAACATGTGCTTTAAGAGCCGAAGAATCTGTTTGGCCTCTTATCTTATTATCTCTATGGCACCTGGAACATTTCAGTCGCCTTTTCTGATAAGTCGACAGCCGTTTGTGTTTCTTTCAAATCTTTCGGATCGTATTTAAAAATGTGTTATGAGGCTTCATTTCATGTTGCTTTAGCTATATAGAATTTGCCCCTTGTGAGGCCCTTGGTCAGCAAAGGTCTTATCGCTGGGGTGCATTGAGCTCCAAGCAAGGAACAGCAGCCCTGGACAGAACACTTGCCCCATTGCTTGTTGGGTGAACATACAAATACATACAGCACCCAGATCGGTTTTAGCAATGAAATGAAACAAATGTTTTTTTCATACCGGGGGCTGCTGAGATGTTGTCACACCTGATAATAATGTTGTTGATACACGTCTGGGTTGCTTTATGGTGTTTTTTTTCGGCGAGGCAGTCATTAATCGAGATTCAAGCAATTTCTCACGTGCTGAGAATCCTGGTAAAAAATGTAGTGGTAGTATTTTAAAATTAACTTTGTACATACAACCATTATATCACCTTTGCGAGCAAACTCCAGACTGGGACAAAGTAGATTTTTTTCACTAATTATACATGAATATATAATATACAAATTTTACCGGGTGTTTCGTTGCTAATTCTATGGCGATCGGAAAGGTGATCATCAGTTTCATCTGAATCTAAGAAGCAAGCCATAACACTCCAGGAATGCAAAATGCATTAAAATATTGTGGCAGATGGTCAGGGTCCATGCCCGCGTGGATCACTGCCTCCCTGGGTTGGATCAGTGCCTCGGTTTCCCGCAGGGCTCCATGGGAATTGGAGTTGGGTTCAGCCCTGTTGGGTTCCACAGGCACCACCAGGAGGTGCTGCAGCTGGGACTCCTGAGCATGTATGGAGTAGGGCAGCATATTCACCACACCCGGAAGTGCAGCCGGAACTTGGCAATCAACCACCTGGGGCACTTCTGGGTGGACTATAAAAGGGCCCAGCAACCACCACTCAATGGACAGAGTCGGGAGGAGGAGTGGTGGTGCCAAGAGGAAGAGTGTTGGTGTTGTGGTGGTCTGTTTTGGGACTGTGTTGTGCCTGTGGGACATGGGGAAGACATGCCCCACAGGTGAAGAAAAGTTTATTTGGCTTTTATACGTTCCTCCGGTGTGAGTCTGTGTTGTATATATATACAGTTATATACAGTATAATACTAGCAGAATACCCGCGCTTCGCGGCAGAGAGGTAGTGTGTTAAAGAAGTTATGAAAAAGAAAAGGAAAAATTTTAAAAATAATGTAACATGATTGTTAATGTAATTGTTTTGTCATTGATATGAGTGTTGTTGTCATATCTATCTATCTATCTATCTATCTATCTATCTATCTATCTATCTATCTATCTATCTATCTATCTATCTATTATATATCTATGTATATATGTATATCTATATATATATATAGATATACATACATACATATAAATATACATTTTTCTGAGGTGTTTACAAGTGAGCAAGTGGATAACCTGCCAGAGGTAAACACAACTACTAAGGAGGTACTGAGGGATTTGGAAATTGTAGAGGGAGAAGTGCTGCTCAGATTAAATAAGATGAAATCAAACAAATCACCAGGCCCAGATAATATTTATCCTCGTGTTCTTAAGGAGGCTAGTGAGTACATATATAAACCCTTGACACATATTTTTAGGAAGTCACTGTGCACTGGAGAGATTCCAAAGGACTGGAAAATGGCAAATATCATCCCATTATATAAAAAGGGTGATAGATAGTTAGATAGATAGATATGACAACAACACTATATATATATAGCAAAATACCCGCGCTTTGCAGCGGAGAAGTAGTGTGTTAAAGAAGTAATGAAAAAGAAAAGGAAACATTTTGAAAATAACGTAACATGATTGTCAATGTAATTGTGTTGTCATTGTCATGAGTGTTGCTGGGTATATATATATATATATATATATATATATATATATATATATATATATATATATATATATATATATATATATATATATATATATATATATATATTTGTGAACGCACAGAGAGACGGACAACATGTTTTCACCCATCACACAGTTTATTTACACTATATACAATTTCCAATGTCAAAAGTCACGTGCACTCACACCCCAGTGCCCCTGGCACTGAATTCCCCCAGTCCAGGGCCCACAGTCTCTGTGCCATTGCTCTGGCCGCCTCCTGTCCTCTCTCCAGCTCCGTCTCTCTACCTCCCGACTTCCACCAATGACTGGAGAGGGGCGGCCCCTTTTATGGGAACCCGGATGGGCTCCAGCTGCTTCCCGGCACTTAGTCCTGGCCACACCCCTGTGTGGCGGAAGTGCCGGGCTCCCGGGATCAATAGGCACTGTGGCGCCGCCAGGCGGTGGCCACGGGTCCCTACAGGGATGGGCTTCCAAGCCCCTTACCCGAGGCCTCCTGCATAACCAGGACGGACGCCCCCTCTCGGTCTGGAGGAGGCACAAGCCCTCCTCTGGTCTTCCAAGGCGTCCCGGCCGGGATCCATCCCCGGCCAAAGACCACACGAGGTAAACCGGCATCGGGCCGCCGCCTGGCGGTGATCACGGGTCCCTACAGGGCTGGGCTTCCAAGCCTTGTACCCGTGGCCCCCAACATAACCAGGACGGATGCCCCCTCGCGGTCTGGAGGAGACACAAGCCCTCCTCTCCTCCTCCTGGGCATGGACACTAGCGAGGACACGTGGGTCTGAAAGGCACAACCCGAAAGGGCAGCACGCCCCCGGTGAGGGTCCTACTATGTCCCCAGGGTCCAACAAGGCACCCTGGGACATCTGTCTTCGGCACCCCCTCCGACGCAAACGTGCCCCTCTGGTCTGCGCCGCTCTCGCCCCCGCTGTCCCCCCCAGCTGGGTCACCATCGGCCTCCCGGCGTGGAGCTCTCCCACGGAGCGGCCCGTTCCAGGAGGGCAGGTCCCTGGCAACGTCGGCCTCGGCATTCGTCGGGGCTCTGGACCTATGGAGAAAAGAAAAAGAGGGCCAGAAGCACTGCCAGGACACTCACCCCGAGCGTCCTGCCCGTCTCCGTACCGACAGTGCTCCTGCCCCCTTCCGACAACCCCTAACTTGCCTGCCGAAGTCCTCTGCCTCAGGTTCCATGCCCGTCCGCTCGTTGTCTGCGGAACCGCTCTCGCGGGCAGCTCGCCCAGCCGCCCAGGGGATTTCCTCTGCCCGCGCAGAGGTTGGCCCTTCTCTGGATGCGTGCACCCAGCGCCGCGTCCCCTCCTATCGGAGGAACCGGGATTCACCCTTCGGTTCTTCCTTCTTCTCTTGGACGCTCTGACGGTCTGGGTCTGAGCACAGCAAAAGCTCAAATCCAGCCCCGTCTGTGTCCAGGCAGAGCGACAGGAGACAGCTGCGGGCTTGGAGCGCAGGGCGCTAGGACCCAGGGCACTCAGCAGCCCCGATCCAACCAGCCCCTGCGTGTTCGATCTCCCAGCCTCTTCAGCCGTCTGCACCGCCGCGTCCGCTGTCGGGAAGTTGCCTACTTGGAACTGATCGTCCCGTAAACGGTCACAGCCATGTTCGGCGAACCCCCCCACATGCTTTACGGGGACGGTAATACTCACCACCCCCGTCGTGCTCTGCCGGCCTCCGGTTTCAGCGCCGCGCCGATCCTCTGTCTCAGGCGGCGTCTCTCCCGACGCGACCGCCTTCCCCGTCAGCTGCTCTAACTGAGCGGCGAGAGCACTTAGCATCTGCGAAAAGGGCGACTCGGCGGGCCGAGGGGATTCCCCCGACTCACACCGGGCCGCTGGTGGAAACAGAGAGACAGATGTCAGTGAACTTACCTGTCTATCAGCTGCACTTGACGCCTGCCTCCTGTGGGCCACTCCCTCTGGCCCAATTGGGTCTCGTCTCGGCACGAGATTGGCGTTCCTAGGTCCCGCCTCCATCCAATCCTCGGCGGGCACACCAGACACACCAGCCAACCCCGTGCCTGTCAGCGGGCAGGACATCCGGCCCGCGGCCATTTTGCCTCCCCTGCTCCGAGTGCGGAGACATGCCTCCTCGCCGCGTTGTGGCTGCAGCGATTCCTTGAGCCGCAGTGGCTCCGATTTCGCAGCCTTCTCTGCTGCCGCCATCGCCGCGCTGCCGACAAATTAATTAATCTAATTAATTTGAGGCTGTGTAATAATTAATCTTGATTAATCATATGTAATCACACATGAAAATTTGCCCCAAATCGTAAATTTGTTTTTAAAATTTAAAAGGGTTTTACATGAATATTGTAAACTCAAGCTCTTTTAATTTCTGAAAAAAAAAAAAGCTTTTAAACTGCATTTCAATTCAAAACAGAAACAAAAATATCATCCCTGGCTAAAATTGGGCAGACTTAAAAATAAAGTGGTATTCTAAGTACTTTAAGTACATGTTCAGAATGGTATTGTCTTTAAATAATAATAACCAAAATTTCAACATAAAGTGCAGTTTTTCTTCTTAAAAAAATAAGTCAGAAACATAAAAGGTAATTTGACCATCTTAATCTTCAAACTCTGAGTAACCTTAGCCAAAATTATTTTGTACATTAGGCTAAAACAGTGTGATCATTGAAGATTTTGTAATTAGATGTAATTAGAATTACTAACAGTCACGGAAGTCCAATGATCCCCAGTAAGAGCCACAAAGTCCGCTTTCTGTAATGCATCTAATTTTGCTTGCTTTTCAGTGTGCACAAAACCATGCTTTTATCAAGGCTTCCGTCGGGTTGTCTTTTCAAATGAAATTTGCCTCCGATCAGTTGTAGGAACGTGCTTTATTCCAACTCTAACATTTTTGTAGCTCTGATGTGTGCATCAATGTCATCGATGTACCAGGAAATCATGCATTGAGAAAAGTTCCCCTTTGCTTGGAATTGAAAGTGTGATTAAATGCGTTATTTTTTTTAACGCATTATGGAGTACATGCATCGAAGCTTCTCAGCTGTGCTTTTGCTAAGAAAAGGAAACATTTTAAAAATAACGTAACATGATTCTGCGTTAACCGCATATTTTTTCATACGTCTCAAACCAAGGGGATGCGAGGGTAAAATAAATCGGGAAGCACGCATACATACCCTCTCGGGAATTGAACCTCAGATGTTGGCGCTTGAGGCAAAGCCTCTACAATTGCGCCACGGTGTGGGGCTTGTCTATTTGAAAGTATGTAGATCGGGGTATATATATACCTGCGTATCGCAGTGGAGAAGTAGTGTGTTAAAGAAGTTATGAAAAAGAAAAGGGAACATTTTAAAAATAACGTAACATGATTGTCAATATAAAGTAATTGTTTTGTGTTATTGAGTGTTGCTGTCATCAAGGATTTGATTATCATTATTTCTTTCAATCAGGTTCGTATTTGTAGGATGTGTTGTGTTCAAGTTACATTCCGTGTTTGTCAATCGTTGTAAAGATAACAGGTTTCATTCATCGATTCGTTTCTTACTGCATCAATAAACAGCTCATCTTCTTCTTTATTTGAGACCTGACACACTGCATGCATGGGTTTTTTTTTACACTGTCTTCCTTTAGCGGGACATTGACTTTTTCCACCGTGTGCTTTGTTTCCGCAGTAGCTGCACTTATGAATATGCTTGTATGTATCAGAAGCTTCATATTTTTTTGCTGCCTTCTCAATTGTGTAATTCGTTTTTTGTTCAGCACTCTTTGGAACTGTTGCTTTTTGTCTGCACACTGCGTCAGTTCACGTGAGCTGCTCGGTGTACATGCATCGAAGTTTCTCAGCTGTGCTGGTGCCATGTCGTGCTATGTCCACGGCTGTATTTAATGTTAGCTAAGACCCGGCACTTAAAAGTTTCTCTTGCAGTTTCGCTGAGTTTGTGCCAAACACCACCCTGACCATCTCATCTTCCTCTGCATAAGCACAGTCCTTCACCCGTGAATATTTAGCGGCAGTGTTTCTATTAGATTGCCGCTGACGGACGGCCTTATATGGGCAGGCACTAAATTACAAACGCCAGCAGCAGCCTGTCTTAATTTAAACTTTAGGTTTACACCGTGCTTTGTTTCCGAAGTAGCAGCACTCATGAATATGGTTGTATATGTCACTTGCACGCTTCTTATTGTTTCGCTTCCTTCTCAATTATATAATGCATGTTTTCTTCAGCACTTTTTGGACCTCTTCCTGGTTTTCTACGTACTGCGTGATTACGTGGGAGGCGTGATGATGTCACACGAAACTCCGTCCCCCATGGCTTTCGAGCTCAACTCCATTACAGTAAATGGAGAAAAATAGCTTCCAGTTATGACCATTACACGTAGAATTTCGAAATGAAACCTGCCCAACTTTTGTAAGGAAGCTGTAAAGAATGAACCTGCCAAATTTCAGCCTTCCACCCACACGGAAAGTTGGAGAAATAGTGATGAGTCAGTGAGTCAGTCAGTGAGTGAGTGAGGGCTTTGCCTTTTATTAGTATAGATAAATATAACCATCTAACATGACATAATCAACTGTTAGTGTTTATTGACACATGGTGAAACATAACTGTTAAACAGATGTTGAATTAACTTTTTATTTTATGTTAAAGGTTACCTCTGGGAAGTTCCACCCACCATTATCACCTATAGACACACGGTGAAACGAATATTACCGTGAATTGCATCATTTATTTTATTTAACAGGTTACCTCTAGAATGTTCCATCAAGGCCCCCTGCACTCGCCTTATCTCAAATAGAAGCAACAGATGTTCAGTACCAAGTGTGGTAATTGGTGTAAAGATGACTAGAATTCCATTTTACCATTTAGTTTATGGAGCTATAATAGAACCCTTTAATAAGATGCGGATGTTCTATCAGACGATTGTGGCAAGCACCCTATTCTACGTGGTGGTGTGCTGGGGAGGAAGCATAAAGAAGAGGGATGCCTCATGCCTGGACAAACTGGTTATGAAGGCAGGTTCTATGGTAGGCATGGAGCTGGACAGTTTGACATCCGTAGCGGAGTGACGGGCGCTGAGCAAGGTTCTGTCAATCATGGAGAATCCACTGCATCCACTGAACAGTATTATCTCCAGACAGAGGAGCAGCTTCAGCGAAAGGCTGCTGTTGCTGTCCTGCTCCAGTGACAGACTGAGGAGATCGTTGCTCCCTCACACTGTGTGACTCTTCAATTTCACCTGGGGGGGTAAACGTTAACACTAAGATTAGAGACTGTTATACCTACCTCGCACTGTCTCCTTGATTTTTTAACTTGCACTGCATTTTTATCACTCTTTAATTAATATTGGTTTTATTGTTTTTATCAGTCTGTGTTGGTTGGTTGGTCCGGGGTTTGTTTCCTGCCCTTGCGCCCTATGTTGGCATCAGGCGGGTACCGGAAATGACATGGAGGCAAGACATACACGTGTAAAAATGATTTTGATAAGATAGTAGTGTTGTTTTATACTACTTTCATATTTTCAAGTTCTTGTAATTCTTGCAGCAGCATTTGGATTAAATGGAAGCTGTATAAAGAACAGTTTGAGCATCCAGTGAACACCACACTGCAGTAGTCAATCCTACCAGAAATAAATGCATGAATTAATTTATCAGAACCTACTTATTTAGAAAGTGTCTTAATTTCCTAACATTTGTAAGATGGAAGAAACATGATTTGAACAACTTTGCAATGTGCAATTTAAATGTCATGTTAGAGTCAAAGATAATGCCTAGATTGAGGGCTGATTCTGTAAAATTAATGGTGATTCCAACAGAGTTAAATTATGACAGAATGTTGTTGTGATCAGAGTTATTCCCTCCAACAATTAACATCTCTGTTTTATCTGTGTTTAAAGACAAGTAGTTCTCATCCATCCACGCATTTAATTCACTAACACAACTAATTAAAGACAACATCAGAGAAACTTCATTTGATCTAAATGAAAGGTATAACTGGGTGTCATCTGCTTATCAGTGAAAATTAACATGATGTTTTCTAATGATAGATCCCAGTGGAAGCATGTAAAGTTAAAACAGTAAAGTTCTCAGTACTGAGTCCTATGAGACACCATGTTACACTTCTGTGTATAATGATGGATTACTGTCACCACATTTCTGTATGTATTAGAATCAATTTAATAAATAAGAACTAAACCAGGCGAACACATTCCCTGTAAGCCCAACTTCATTTTCTAGCCTGTGCAGTAAAACAGAATGGTCATTGGTGTCAAACGCTGCGCTTAAGTCTAACAACATAATTACAATGGATTTTCCTTCATCAGAGGATATCAGAATTTCGTTTACAACACACATCAGTCCCGTGTCTGTACTATGACCAGTGCGGAAACCAGACTAGAATTTTTCAAATAAATTGTGATGCGTAAGGTGTGACTGAAGCTGATTAGAGACTACTTTTTCAAGTATTTTAGAGAGAAAGGATATATTCAAAATGGGACTATAGTTATTAAGATTATATATGAGTCTAGGTCTGACTTTTTAAGTAATGGTTTAATGACTGACACTTTTAGTGCATCAGGTACTGTGCCATGCAATAATGAACTATTAATAATGTTAATAATAGGCACTGCAAAAACATCCATTGCACATTTTAATAGTTTTGTTTGTACTGGAACTAGGGAACAAATAGTAGGTTTCATTTAAAAATTAAAGTCAAGACTTCCCACTCAGTTACAGTATTAAAATTTCTAAAGTGTTGAATGCAATGTGAGACAGGGTCTGCCAAGCTAGTATGGGGTTTGCACTGTGTTGCAGAGATTTTAAATTTTATATTTTTAATTTTCTCATTAAAGAAGTTCATAAAGTCAGTACTGCTAATACAGTATCTGTTTGTATTTTGCACATTAGATTTGAATTCCGATTTGTTGATTTAACCACTGTTCTAAACAGTACACAAGAATTTGTATTATTGCTATCTATTATTGTAGAATAGTAGTCTTAACGAGTTTTAAAGAGAGGATTTTTATATTTTTTAACACTTTCTGTCCATACATTTTGAAAGATCTTCAGCTTTGTTGTTCTCCATCTGCGCTCCAGTTTTCAACACCCTAATTTAACAGCTTGAGTGTTTTCATTAAACCAGGAAGACTTTCTTACTGCTTTGATCACTTTTGTTTTAAGAGGAGCCATTGCGTCCAGAACATCTGTCAAGGTAAAATTATAATGTGCTGTTAGCTGATGTAAATTGTTTTCCACGTTTGCATTTGATGTTAACTGATTTGAATGGTTTTCCACAATTACCCTCGACTTATTTAAAGTATCTATAAATTTTGAAGCAGAATTACAATCTAGATGTTGCACTGTCGAGCGGCATGGTGGCGCAGTGGTAGTGCTGCTGCCTCGCGGTAAGGAGACCTGGGTTTGCTTCCTGGGTCCTCCCTATGTGGAGTTTGCATGTTCTCCCTGTGCCTGTGTGAGTTTTCTCTGGGTGCTCCGGTTTCCTCCCACAGTCAAAAGACATGCAGGTTAGGTGCATTGGTAATACTAAATTTTCCCTAGTGTGTGTGTGTGTCCTGCGGTGGGCTGGCACCCTGCCTGGGATTTGTTCCTGCCTTGCACCCTGTTCAGAACGAAATCAAACATAATTAATTAGTAATCAGAAATAACTTCACTTAATGGAGTAATATTTAAATTTTAAATTTCAACTTTGTCAGTTATAATTAAATCTAACATGTGGTTATGATTATGAGTGGATCTTTGATAATCTGACAAAATCCTAAAACATTTGGTAAAAGTCTCAGTTTCCATATCAATGTGTACATTAAAATCCCCCATCAATACTACACGATCATAATTTATAGCTAAATCAAATAAACGTTTGCCATATTCAGCCATGAACAATGGAAATAGCCCTGGTGGTCTGTAGAATAGCACTACGATTGTGTTGGAATCTGTTTTAATATTTAAAATGAATGCCTCAAAGGATGTGAAGCCACCTACATTTTTAGAAGTGATTTGCATTTTGTTACAATTAATTATTCCAAGGCCTCCTCCTCGACGAGAATCTCTGGACTTACGAAGGAACAAGTATCCATCTGGTGACACCTCAGCTAGGGGAACAGTATCAGATTTACTACGCCACGTTTCAGTGAGAAGACAGAGATCAGATTTAGTACTTAATATGACATCATTTACCAAAACAACTTTACTTCCAAGAGAGCAAATGTTTTATAAGCAGCATTTAACACTGCACCCTTCTTTCTGAATTGGCGATATATTTTTTGTTTTAATTTGAATTAAGTTTTTATTACAGATGTCCCTGGTAGAGGGTCTGGTTTTATCTCTTGGTCTAATTATACATCTTATATTTTGGTTATTTAGTAATTTAATGTCTGCCTCTTGAGTAAATTTACTGAATGCCCCACAACAGGGATTATGGGTAAAAGCATCAGGATAGTAACTTGTAGGATAAACAATAGTCTGTGACTTAAGATCACATGACTGTGGTCTGGATGGTGCTCTAATCAGTCAGCCAGGCAGTTTTGCATCCATATTTTGGGTCTCAACACACTAAAAAAGGTTTGGGGCACCAACCCATATAGTGTTCCTAGCTGCAAAAGAATTTAAAGTGAACAACTGATGTTGCTTGTTTGAGTTCCCAGTATGAATTGCCCTTGGTTTGGCAAAATGGAGGATTTGTAGTCTGTAACCCAGAAGTGACTTCAGTCTAGGAGCCGGAGCCGGAAGTGATGTCAGTCTGGGAGCTGGAACCAGAAGTGACGTTGAATCAGGCAGGTTTTCCCATATTTGATCTGCAGAATTAACAGAAACAGGTTTAGAGCACCCCGCCACCCCCTGGCCCGGCGGGTAATCACCTCCACTTGGTCCATTCAGCTCGCTCCTAGTCGCACGTGTGTGACATGGGATAATACATAAGATCCCATTCCAGTTAGCATGAAGTCCATCTCTTTTGAAAAATGAAGGCCTTTGCCAAAAATTGCCCCAATTGTTCACAAAGGCTATGCTTTTTATTTGCACACCAGGGGCCTCATGCATAACTCTGTGCATAGAATTCACACTAAAAAATGGCGTATGGGCAAACGCAGAAATATGTGCATGCACAAAAAAATACAGCTGCATACATCAACTTCCACGTTTTTCCGCTAGATTAATCCTGGTCTGCGTGAAATGTAACGCTCATGCATGTGCCTGTCTCCCCCTCCCAGACTCCTCCCAGAATTACGCCTCTTTGAATTTGCAAATCAATATAAATAGCCCCTTATGTTTTGCGTTCTGTGATAAGACAATGGCAAAACCACAGGGGAAAAAGAAGAATTTCAGCAAATGCCAAGTGGAGGCAAAAAAACATACTATTTGTTGGTTTCAGCAGTGATATAAACAACAAAAGGAAGTTGATTGAGTAACAGAGTGGCGGAGAAACTTGAAAGTTCAAATTCAGAAAGTCACAAAGTGCCTGAAATAAATAAGAAGTGGTCAGATATCAAAGTTGCCCTGAAAAGGCGAGTCATAGCCCACCATCTGAGTGTCATATGGAAGCGTATTAGGGTACCTCCATCCATCCATTATCTAAGCAGCTATATCCTAACACAGGGTCACGGGGGTCTGCTGGAGCCAATCCCAGCCAGCATGGGGCACAAAGCAGGAAACAGACCCTGGGCAGGACGCCAGCCCACCACAGTATTAAGGTACCTGAGAAAAGAAAAACAAAATAGGGACACAATTGAAAAAAATGTCTAAATGTCAACTTTAATCTCAAAATTTCCACTTTAATTACATAGTTTATTTTGTCATTAAAGTAGAACATTATAAATTTAATCTTAAAATAGCTTAATTTACTACTAGGAGTTGGACTCGTTTATTACTGGAGATACATGTCTGAAGCAGAACTCCATTAGCAGCAGTGTAAATGTTTCTATTATTTTTATCATCCGGAGGTATCCTGTATTTGCTCAACTCGATGAGGTTCTATTACAGTATATGCAAGCATATATAAACATGAGCGGTAAGAAAAGTCTTCGAAAGAAACAGAAAGGAAATCCAAAGCTACACCCAAGCCTAGACAGATATCAAGTCCAAGTTAAACCTCAAGGTATGGACTTACAGAGACTGACCCGGAGAAGATGGTGAAAGCACAGATCTCCTGTTACCCCGGGCCACTTCATAAACTCCAGTTGAGAGTTGAAGAGGGAGCAAATGTGCAAGTGATACAGGTCACGATTGCTTGTTGATTCCAGAAGATTAATTGAAACTGGAAATGGCCTTGTCTTCCACGTTTTAATGTGTTCCTCGTGAGGTAGGAGCATCGGCTTTAACAGGGCTTGTCACTTCACCGGTGGAGCACAAAGGCCGAAACGATCTGTCCGAACTGAAGGTAATGATAATGCAATTGCCACGGCCACTGCTCAAGACATAAAGGACCTCAAGAAAGATATAAAGAAAGAAATAAATAAATGGTATGCTGAAGACAAACGAGAAGCTGCAGCAGGAGTTGCGGCAGGATAATAAAGACCTGGAGAAATGTGTATGTAATCGCTTTGAGGCAGCCTTTAAAGTTATGCTGGAAAAAATTTAAAACACGTTCAGGAAAATGCATCTAAGTTTGAGGAAAAACTGAGAGCATTTGGCAATCAGTTGGAAGTCTAGAATTGAAACAGCCAAACATTTGGCATTTACTGCAGAGAAATTGCAATTTAAATTACATGTAATGTCACTTCTCAGACAGAAACAAGAGATTATATTTGAAAATAGCCACATTTGCATTTTCATGGATTTCTCACACTCAACAGCTGCTAAGCATGCAGATTTTTACAACATTAAACAGCACTTACGGAAAGCCAAGATCAGATACAACCTCTTTTACCTTGCCAAAGTGAAAGTGGATATTCAAGACAAGCATTACATCTTTATCACTACTTTTTTTAAATACAATTGTGAGTTGCATCTTGTCATATCATGGAAAAGAAGACCTTGCCGATTGCTTAATCTGCTTACAATGGTAACTATACACCGTTTTCCCTTCTCGGACACTTTATCTTTATGCTTTAATTATGATTATATGTGTATTATATGCGTATATGAATGTATATGTCGAAGAAATTAATAATTTTTTCTTTTTCTTTTTTTTTTTGCTCTTCTAAAGGACACTGTTTAACATCATACCCTTGGTTTATTGTTATTATCATATTTGGGTTTACCATGCTTATCCAGGGCCACTTGTTAACACCATTCCCTGGGCTTACTAATTTACTATCTCAAGATTGCTGAAGATTATATTTTATGCTTATAGTAATTGGACTGTATTGGCAATAGATATCTCAATTTTTTTCCTCAGACGCCGCTGCTGTGGGGCTTGTTTTGTTTTGGACATGCTCTGTCTCTAGGTATGTCAGAGGACTGGGGCTTTGGGAAGTGGGGTCCAGCCTCACGTGGGGAGGCAAAACAGGGGTGTAGAGGGACTAGGGAGAGAAAGAAAGAGAGCAAGCTATCTCTTATCTGTCTTTTTAATCCTTGTAATTATAAATGCCAATGTAACAATAACCTTCAGGGCAATAACTCCTAGGAAAATTGGAAATGAAGGTCAAAGCTGTCTATTTTCCTTTAAGACTAAATAATGACAAAAAAGCTCAGAAGCAATGTCTCAAAGACTGGACAGTTAACTTTGTGAGCTGGAATGTTAAAGACCTGAATCACGAATTAAAGAGAAACAAAGTATTCTCTCACCTAACAGGTCTAAACGCTAAAATGGTATTTTTGCAGGAGACTCACTTATTAAGCAAGGATCAGTTTTGGCTGCACAAAGACTGGACTGGCCAAATATTCCATTACACCATTACAAAGAAAACTAGAGGTGTGGAATTTCTCATACATAAAACAGTCTCATTTGTAGTATCAGATTTAGTATCTGATCATGATGGGAGATATGTGATTGTCATAGGCAATTTATTTAACTATAAAGTGATTTTAATAAATATTTATGCACCCAATGTTGATGATAGGGAATTCCTGCAAAATGTATTTGCATCCATTCCTAATGTGAACACTCATAAAATTATAATGGCTAGGGACTTTAATTGTATTTTAAATCCATAACTAGACAGGTCTCCTGCCACAGGGGTGATGACATCCAACAATGCAAAGACAATTACACAGTTTGTAATGGATCAAAACATATGAGACCCCTGGAGATTTTTAACCCCAAACTCAAGAGCATATTCCTTCTACTCATCAGTGCATCATTGCTACTCAAGAATTGATTATTTCTTTGTAGATAACAACTTCTTGCCGGTGATTAAATCGTGAAATTATGATGCTATTGTTATTTCAGACCATGCCCACTTGTTTTTGGAACTAAAATAACTATGACCCACATACTGATCTCGCAGATGGTGTCTTAATCCACTTTTATTAGCAGACGAGAACTGTACAGAATTTATATCCAAGCAAATACATTTTTTTAGAGACAAATACAACCTCAGAGGTTTCTGCAGGAACACTCTGGGAAACCCTGAAGTCCTTCTTAAGAAGACATATTATCTCATATCTTTCCGACAAAAATAAAATGGAAACAAAGTAGGTATCAGAGTTAATCAACGAAATTACTAGAATAGATCAAGAACATGCCAGGGGCCTCATGTATATGCGATGCGAATGCAAAAAAATGTTGCATACGAATGTTTCCACGCTCAAATCGCGATGTATAAAACCTAAACTTGGCGTAAAGCCATGCACATTTTCATGGTAGCTCCAACCTTGGTGTACGCAAGATCTCCTCTCAATTTTGCAAACTGACAGCACCCAGCGTCAAAGCAGTTCTGCTGTTCCTGGGTGGTTTCCCTTTCTTTTTTACATCCACAACACCAGCTTTATCAAATACACTGAAATTAACCACATATCATTAATAAATCTATGGCACCTGATTATAATCAATATGTCACAATATAATTGTGCACAGAATGGCCAAACTATTCCACTGCCATGGCTGCATTAGCGTTGTTAGAGGACATCACAAATGGAAGGATTAGAAAAGAACACATATTCAGAGATTACACATATTTCTTGGCCCATGATGATGACTGGCTTCTAAGTCGGTTTAGATTTCCAAGAGCGATCCTCTTGGAGCTGTGTGTTGAACTGGCGTGGCTTTACAAAGGCAGACTTTGAGGAATTGTGCTCTACCTGCTCCTTTGCAAGATCTGTCCACTGCCACAGGAGTTTTTACAGGAACTGGCTGACCGATACGGTATTTCTCAGTCTTCACTGAGTCGTGCCATGCCAGCTGTATGAGATGGTATTATCCGCTTGTCAAGAAGATATATAAGATTTCCGTACACTCTGGTTGAACAGGCAAACATCAAAGTGCAATTTGCAGCAATGCATTGGGGTCACTTTTTGTACTATTGTCTGGAACTAAATAAACAGTAATTAATACAGCATCTGATGCCTGATTGTTTGTCTTATTACACATGCAAATTATTTAAACCAGTATGGATAATGGTAATCAAAAGAGATATAAAAACTTACCAACAACCACGGTGATGTCAGAATCTCCATCCCCCGCTGGTAAAATGCCAATAATTGCAGCAACTTGCTGCTCAAATGGCATGAGCTCTGAGAGTTCACTCCCTCCTCCAGTGGTGCTGAGATGCAGACGATGAGCTGTGACTCTCCTTTTCACAGCAACTTTGATTTGAGACCACTTCTTTTTTATTTCGGTCATAATTATCTGTATAATGAAATCAACATGCTTTACTGCATTTCTTCTCAAAAATGATATGAACAGCTCCAAGAAGATAACTCTTAGAAATCTAAATCTACTTAGAAGCCAATCGTCTTCACATGTAAATGTGTGCTTTATAATGTGACTTAGGTTATGCAATATTATAAATGCAGTGTAAGGTTACAGTGAGGTGCTTGTACTTATAAGTACAAACAGTTCTACCAGGAACAATTAATGTACTAGAAAGGTTCTGAAGCATTTGCCATACTGTATGGGAGAAGGTCGAATAGATCATGTGCATGGCTGAGACAGCGTGTGCTAGATGCTGTATCCTGATAATCCAATCAGCTGCTGTACAGCTGTGATTCCACACTCAGATACAGTGGGTTAAATACTCAGCAGTGTACTGAGAGTAATAACGCTAAAGCAGCTATAGTATTTGGAATAGTTTGGCCATTCTGTGCACTATTATATGGTTACAGGTTGATTACAGTCAGATGCCTTAAACTAAAAAACGGTTCAGTGCATTTGATAAAGCCAAGTAAGGGATGTGAATCTAAAAAATAAAGGGAAACCACACAGGAACAGTAGCACTGCTTTAATGCTGGGTGCCGCCAGTTTGCAAAACCAAGCTGAGAAGTTGCATACGTCAGGGATTGAGCTGGTGTGGAAATGTGAGTGGCTGTACGAAAAGTTTAGTTTTTTAATACATTGCAATGTGAAAATGGAAACGGGCGTATGCAATATTTTTGTGCGTACGCACCATTTATATATGAGGCCTCTAGGTTTCTAGCCAGCAGTGAAGTGAACACAATCTGTTATAAATCATATCCCCTCCATATAATCTTGGCAAGGGGACAGATACAACTAAATTCCAATATTTTCTTTAAGCTTTGGTGCATAGAGAGATGAAGTTCCTCTTTAATACCTCAGATTGCTATAAATAAATATCATTAATGCCAACATGCAGCAATAAGGTAGACACTTCATTGTCTGCGACACAATCCAATGTGGCGTCTAAGTCACAAATCTTGTCCCCTGTAAGGCATTTAATATTAACTGCGGGTTTAACATAGTTTTTGAATTCTAACATTCCGTACTATGGAATTGCCACGGAACTCTTCAGTTCTGACTGTACCAACTTGATTTCATCCTTATCCCCTAATCTGAAAGCAGTCTTCTTCTTATTCAGTAGAGCTTTCAGGCATTTTGTGATTCATAGCTTGTTGTTGGGACATGTCTTTAGATAGATAGATAGATTGAACTGGATGTGTGGCTACTTGTTCATCTTCCTTAATGTTTCCGGCTTGGATTTCCTCATTATATCATGGAATGTGGGCAGACCCCATGTGCCCCCCCCCTTCAACTCCAACTGTAACATGTATTGTCATGCATGCATCATCAAAGGAAAGAAATAACACCTAGGTCACCCCGAGACTCGTTGGCTAACATTTCTGTCTCTTGTTTCACCTGTCAACTATTTCTACCATTTCCGGTCTATCCATCCATCCATTTTCCAACCAGCTATATCCTAACTACAAGGTCACGGGGGTCACATACAGTAGTGTGAAAAACTATTTGCCCCCTTCCTGATTTCTTATTCTTTTGCATGTTTGTCACACAAAATGTTTCTGATCATCAAACACATTTAACCATTAGTCAAATATAACACAAGTAAACACAAAATGCAATTTTTAAATGATGGTTTTTATTATTTAGGGAGAAAAAAATCCAAACCTACATGGCCCTGTGTGACAAAGTAATTGCCCCCTTGTTAAAAAATAACCTAACTGTGGTGTATCACACCTGAGTTCAATTTCCGTAGCCACCCCCAGGCCTGATTACTGCCACACCTGTTTCAATCAAGAAATCACTTAAATAGGAGCTGCCTGACACAGAGAAGTAGACTAAAAGCACCTCAAAAGCTAGACATCATGCCAAGATCCAAAGAAATTCAGGAACAAATGAGAACAGAAGTAATTGAGATCTATCAGCCTGGTAAAGGTTATAAAGCCATTTCTAAACTTTGGGACTCCAGCGAACCACGGTGAGAGCCATTATCCACAAATGGCAAAAACATGGAACAGTGGTGAACCTTCCCAGGAGTGGCCGGCCAACCAAAATTACCCCAAGAGCGCAGAGACGACTCATCCGAGAGGTCACAAAAGACCCCAGGACAACGTCTAAAGAACTGCAGGCCTCACTTGCCTCAATTAAGGTCAGTGTTCACGACTCCACCATAAGAAAGAGACTGGGCAAAAATGGCCTGCATGGCAGATTTCCAATACACAAACCACTGTTAAGCAAAAGAACATTAGGGCTCGTCTCAATTTTGCTAAGAAACATCTCAATGATTGCCAAGACTTTTGGGAAAATACCTTGTGGACTGATGAGACAAAAGTTGAACTTTTTGGAAGGCAAATTACATCTGGCGTAAAAGGAACACAGCATTTCAGAAAAAGAACATCATACCAACAGTAAAATATGGTGGTGGTAGTGTGATGGTCTGGGGTTGTTTTGCTGCTTCAGGACCTGGAAGGCTTGCTGTGATAGATGGAACCATGAATTCTACTGTCTACCAAAAATCCTGAAGGAGAATGTCCGGCCATCTGTTCGTCAACTCAAGCTGAAGCGATCTTGGGTGCTGCAACAGGACGATGACCCAAAACACACCAGCAAATCCACCTCTGAATGGCTGAAGAAAAACTAAATAAAGACTTTGGAGTGGCCTAGTCAAAGTCCTGACCTGAATCCAATTGAGATGCTATGGCATGACCTTAAAAAGGCGGTTCATGCTAGAAAACCCTCAAATAAAGCTGAATTACAGCAATTCTGCAAAGATGAGTGGGCCAAAATTCCTCCAGAGTGCTGTAAAAGACTCATTGCAAGTTATTGCAAACGCTTGATTGCAGTTATTGCTGCTAAGGGTAGCCCAACCAGTTATTAGGTTCAGGGGGCAATTACTTTTTCACACAGGGCCATGTAGGTTTGGATTTTTTTTTCTTCCTAAATAAAAAAAACCAACATTTAAAAACTGCATTTTGTGTTTACTTGTGTTATATTTGACTAATGGTTAAATGTGTTTGATGATCAGAAACATTTTGTGTGACAAACATGCAAAAGAATAAGAAATCAGGAAGGGGGCAAATATTTTTCACACCACTGTACACCAGCAGCGCTACCCACTGTGCATCTGTGTTGCCCTACATTTCCGGTCTATGAGTTATAAAAGCAGGGCACTGCTGGAAGGAGGCATTTTATTTGGGAGATGAGCTACCATCCCAACAGAGATCTGAAACTGATTACTCTTTAAAATTTACGCACAGCCAATGGCTGAACGCCTTTTATTTCTTATTGTGCCATCGTGCAATTGTTATTTTTGACATGCCTTAATATTTCCAGTAAACAGGACGGCCCTGTTGGCCCTCCAACATTAAATAATACTAATTATTATTTACATTTATATAGCACTTTTTCTCACTACTCAAAGTGCTTTGCATATTGCGTGGGGAGCCACTTCAGTCACCACTAATGTGTAGCATCCATCTGGTTGATGCAACAACAGCCATTTTTGTGTCAGTACACTCACCACACATGTGCTGTTAGGTGGTGAAGTAGTGAGATAGTTATCCAATTAGACATAGGGGATGGTTAGGGGACCAGAATGACTAGGCTGGGATGGCAAATTTAGCCAGGACATCAGAATACATCCTACTTTTTACAAAAGATGCCCAGGAATCTTTCATGACCACAGAGAGTTCAGGACCTTTATATCTCATCCAAAGGATGGCACCATTTTTACAGCACACTGCGTTAGGATCCACAAGGTAAGCGCACCCTGCTGGGTTCTACAACACCTCTTACAGCAGCAACCAAAGCTTTTCCTAGATGGTCTCCTGTCCAAGTAGTGCTTAGCTTCAAGTGGATGACCTGTTCTGAAGTGCGTGTGGTATGGCTGCTGGACTCTTGTATTACTTATGGTCAACAAACAGTATCCATAATCCCCCAAAAGTACACCTACCTAAAATTACAAATTTTCATATCATTACGTAAATATTTATACTGTTCAAATTATTTTAGCAATTTCTGCACAATATACAGTGCCCTCCACTTTTGGAAGAAAAACACATTTTTACTTGATTTACCCCTCTTCTCCATGGTTTAAAATTTTAAATAAAAAAATTGATTAAAGTGTATTTTGCAGGCTTTAATTTAAAGGTATCTGCATAAATTTTGGTCACATCATGTAAAAATGACAACATGTTTTTCAGGAAACAATAATGTTTGGGACAATTGGTGTCTCAGGTGGTTGTGATTACTCAGGTGTGTTTCATTGTTTCATTAGTTTAGGCATAAAATACCTATTGCTTCTACCAACAGACTACATCTGGAGTCTGTAGTTGCCATTGTTCAACATGAGAACAAAAACTGTGGCAATTAAAGTCAAAGAAACCATTATGAGGATGAAAACAAGACAAAAAACCTTAGGATTATCTATATCAACTGTCTGGAGTATCATTAAAAAGAAAGGATGTACTGGTGAGCCCAGTAAATGCAACAAGGTTTGGTAGGCCAAGGAAGACCTTCACTTCTGATTACAGAAGAATCCTCTCTATGGTAAAGAAAAACCCAAAAACTCAAACAGATCAGATATAGTCTTCAAGTGGCAGATGTGTATGCATCAGAGACTACTTTCCACAGAAGACTTCATGAACAGAGGCCACACTGCAAAATAAAAACCACTAGTTAGACACAAAAACAGAATGGCAGGGTTATAGTTTGCGAAAAAGTACTTAAAAGAGCCTGCAGAATTATGGAAAAGGGATATATGAGACAAAAATTAGCCTGTAACACAGTGATGACAATAGCAAAGTGTGGAAACAAAAATGAACTGCCCAAAATACAAAACATACAACCGCATCTGCTAAATATGGTGGTCGGGGTGTAATGGCTTGAGCCATAATTAATGGCTTATTTAATTAATGATGTAACTGCTGATGGCAGTTATGCAATGAATTCTGAAGTATATAGAAACATCTACTCAGTCAGTCAGTCATCATTCAACCCTCTATATCCTAACACAGGGTCACGGGAGTCTGCTGGAGCCAATCCCAGCCAACACAGGGCACAAGGCAGGAAAAAATCCCAGGCAGGGATAAGGAAAAAACATTTAGATGTTATCATAAACTCTGGCTTATTCTTTAGGTCGCACATTAACCATATTATTAGGACTGAATTTTTCATATAAGGAACACTGCAAAGATGGACACTGAAAATTTGATTTACTTTTTTGTTTTTGGTTGACTAGATTACTGTAATGCACTCCTAGATGGACTACCTAAGAAAGACATTAATCGGCTGCAGTTAGATCAGAATGAAAAGGCAAGAATCGCAACCAGAAAAAGAAAATTTGTGCATATCTCACCTGTTTTAGCGTTGTTATAGTGGTCATCTGTGTCCTTTAGAATTGATTTTTAAATATTATTAATCTATACTAATAAAAAGCAAAGCCCTCACTGACTGACTGACTGACTGACTGACTTACTCACTCACTCACTGACTCACTCACTGACTCATCACTAATTCTCCAACTTCACGTGTAGGTGGAAGGCTGAAATTTGGCAGGCTCATTCCTTACAGCTTACTTACAAAAGTTAAGCAGGTTTCATTTTGAAATTCTATGCGTAGCGGTCATAACTGGAACCTACTTTCGTCCATATATACAGTGGGTACGGAAAATATTCAGACCCCCTTCAATTTTTCACTCTTTGTTCAATTGCAGCCATTTGCTAAAATCATTTAAATTAATTATTTTCCTCATTAATGTACACACAGCACCCCATATTGACAGACAAAAAAAAAGAATTTTTGAAATTGTTGTAGATTTATTAAAAAAGAAAAACTGAAATATCACATACATGGTCCTAAGTATTCAGACCCATTGCTCAGTATTTAGTAGAAGCAC
Source organism: Polypterus senegalus (assembly GCF_016835505.1). Taxonomy (NCBI): domain Eukaryota; kingdom Metazoa; phylum Chordata; class Cladistia; order Polypteriformes; family Polypteridae; genus Polypterus; species Polypterus senegalus. The sequence goes on along the minus strand of NC_053160.1, from coordinate 109,811,381 downwards.
CATTTTGAGCTAATACAGCCATGAGTCTTCTTGGGAAAGATGCAACAAGTTTTTCACACCTGGATTTGGGGATCCTCTGCCATTCCTCCTTGCAGATCCTCTCCAGTTCTGTCAGGTTGGATGGTAAACGTTGGTGGACAGCCATTTTTAGGTCTCTCCAGAGATGCTCAATTGGGTTTAAGTCAGGGCTCTAACTGGGCCATTCAAGAACAGTCACAGAGTTGTTGTGAAGCCACTCCTTCGTTAGTTTAGCTGTGTGCTTAGGGTCATTGTCTTGTTGGAAGGTAAACCTTCGGCCCAGTCTGAGGTCCTTAGCACTCTGGAGAAGGTTTTTGTCCAGGATATCCCTGTACTTGGCCACATTCATCTTTCCCTCGATTGCGACCAGTCGTCCTGTCTCTGCAGCTAAAAAACACCCCCACAGCATGATGCTGCCACCACCATGCTTCACTGTGGGGACTGTATTGGACAAGTGATGAGCAGTGCCTGGTTGTCTCCACACATATCGCTTAGAATTAAGGCCAAAAAGTTCTATCTTGGTCTCATCAGACCAGAGAATCTTATTTCTCACCATCTCAGAGTCCTTCAGGTGTCTTTTAGCAAACCCTGATAGAACTTACATAATTGACTGCCTGCCCATATAAGGTAAATATTGGTGGGTGATGGACTGTGCTTAGCATATTCATAAGTGTGGCTACTGCGGAAACCCTCTGACACTGAACAAGCCTTTGTAAACATATCAATAGGAAAGCAAGGTGTAAAGCTTAAGTTTAAATTACGTTCATAGCCGTGCTGCCGCTAAATATTCGCAGGCAAATCCACAACTTAATACCGGGAATGCCTGTTAAACATCTTAGATTCATGAGTACCGATTTGGGTAGTGATCACTTCGATGAATGAAACCTGTTCAAAAAACGCATTACACAATTGAGAAGGCAGCAAAAGAATATGAAGCGGATGACGCATACAAGCATATTCATAAGTGCAGCTACTTCGGAAACAAAGCACGATGTAAACCTAAAGTTTAAATTAAGTTAATAGACAGGCTGCTGCTGGCGTTTGTCATGCCTATGACGAATACGATATTCGCAAGATACAAGTTTAATGAGAAGACGCAGGGTATAAACTAGACTTTTGATCACTTTGTAACAGAGTTAAAATTGCTGTAACGGAGTTAAAATTGCTGGTGAAGTACTGTGCTTATGCAAATGAATAGGAAGGCAGGGTGTAAAGCTTAACTTTAAATTAGGTTCATAGACACATTGCCACTGGCGTTTGACATGCCTAAGACGAATACAATATTTGCATGATACTAATTTTAAGTGCCGGGTCTGAGCTAACATTAAATAAAGCCGTGGACATCGTGAGATCGCACGAGATAGCACAAGCACAGCTGAGAAGCTTCAATGCATGTACTCCGAGCGGCTCACGTGTACTGCGAAGTGAAGAGGCAATAGTTATGTATATAATTTAAGCATGTTCAATAATAAAGTTCAGTAGTTTTTGCCTGTCTTGAGAAAACATTGTCTGGCGTGTTTTCTTGCCTCATAGGGCACTACAGTAGTGACCCTGGCACTCTTGTACAATTCCATAGTTATGCTAGATGTCTGCCAATATGGTAGTGTTAAAGTTACCAGTGTTTTGGGCAAAGCAAATGTGGGCATGGTTTGCATTTGCGTTGTAGGACATGGCATGATTTGCTTGTAGGTTTTGTAGTTTTACCCAATTCCAACTGTTTTCAGTAAACAAAACAAACTGGAAACTCTTGTTAGCGTGGTCATAGAAAAGGAGTTTATCTGACTGCCGACTTGAAGAAGGGGGCAGGACAATAGTACTATCACATATAAGGACACATATTTGTTGAAATGCATTAAAATCAAAGTAGAAACTAATTAATATAAATGAACAACAACAATATCTGTCTATTGGTCTTTATCTGAGATAACTTTCCACTTGGCAATACAGCCAAGTGACAAATGCCACATGAGGATACTGAGAAGAGAAACAGAATAGAAGTGAGTTAGTAATAGTTTACAAATATCATATTATTTATATTTTACTACTAAAAACTAACAACAGAGATGCAGTATGCACATCTAATCAGCAGCTCTAGCCAAGGTATGCTAAACTAAAATAGTCTTCAGCCTGGATTTAAAACCGGAGACTGAAGTGGCTCTTCTTGTAGTAGTAGGCAAAGCATTCCAAAGCTTTGGGGCCCTGTAACTAAAAACTCAACCACATACTATTATTTTGTTATTAATCCTTGGAATCATAAGCAGGCTGGCATCTTGGGATCTTAATGTGTGCTCTGGCTTGTAAGTAATGATAATTTCAGAAACATCAGCAGGGCATTGGACATTTAAGGCTTTATATGTTAAAAAAGGATTTTGAAATCTACCCTAAACTGGGAGCCAGTATAAGGATTTACAAACTGGAACTATGTGTTTTTACATTCTTTTTCCTGTAATAATTCAAAATGTTGCAAAAATGTATAAAGAACCATTTGAACAGCCAGTAAACACCTCATTGAAGAAGTCCTAGGAAAACTAAATGCATATTTAGAAAACACTTTCAAGATGGAAACATTATGTTTTGAATAGTTTTTTTAATGTGTGCTTCAAAGATAACAACTAAATTGTGTGCTGATTCAGTAAAACTAATGATGATTAAATGTTGTTGCAATCAGAGGCAGCACGGTGGAGCAGTGGGTAGCGCTGCTGCCTCGCAGTTAGGAGACCTGGATTCAGTTACTGGGTCCTCCCTGCGTGGAGTTTGCATGTTCTCCCCATGTCTGTGTGGGTTTTCTCCGGGTTCTACGGTTTCCTCCCACAGTCCAAAGTCATGCAGGTTAGGTGCATTGGTGATTCTAAATTGTACCTAGTGTGTAATTGGTGTGTGCGTGTGCGTGCCCTGCAGTGGGCCAGAGCCCTGCCCGGGGTTTGTTTCCTGCCTTACGCCCTGTAAGTAGACCCCCGTGACCCTGTAGTTAGGATTTAGCGGGTTGGATAATGGATGGATAGATGTTGCAATCTGTTTATCTGTGTTAAAGGACAAGTAGTTCTCAATCCATCAACTCTTTTACCTCACTATCATATACAGTATAATTAAGAACAACTTTGGAGAAACATCATTTGGTGTAAAAAAAAGGTGTAACTGGATGTCATCTGCACACAAGTGAACATTAATGTTAGGTTTTCTAAAGATAGTTCCCAATGGAAACATGTAATGTGAAACCAGTAAATGACCCTGTACTGAGCTCTGCAGAACACCATATCTCACTTATGTGTATAATGATGGAGTACTGTTAGCACATTTCTGTACGGACTAAAATAAATTTAATAAAATAAGAACTAAACCAGGCAAAGACAGTGTCTATGAGCCTAATGTCATTTTTTGAGCCTGTGTACTAAAATAGAATGGTCAATGGTATCAAATGCAGCACTTAAATCTAACAGCATAATTACAACGGAATTTCCTTCATCAGAGGGTGTCACAATGTCATTTACATTTGTTACTGCTGTTTCTGTACTGTGACTGGTACAGAAGTCAGACTGGAATTTTTCAAATACGTTGTAATGTGTAAGATGATATTGAAGCTGATTGGTAATTTATTTTTCAAGTATTATAGAGAGAAATGGTTCTGCATACATTAAATGTATGTGAGTCTGACTTTTTAGGTAATGGTTTGATAAATGACACTTTAGTGCATCAAGAACTGTGCCATTCAGTGATGAGGTGTTGATAATGCTAACAATGTGTGTTGCCAGAACATTCTTTGTGTTTTTTATTAGTTTTGTTGGCACTAAGTGTAATGAACAAGGGGTAGGCTTTTAGAAATGAAGGTTAAGACTTCCTGTTGTTAAAATTTTGTCAAGAGGTGTGCCAGGCAAGATAGGATTTGCCAGGCTAGTATTAGGTTAGCAATGTGATGCTGAAATCTGGAATCTTTTCTTTTCATGTTAAAGAAATCCGTAAAGGATGTGCTGCTAATGTTTGTTAGTATTTTTACTGTAGTTCTGAACTCCAGTGTGTTATAATAGCCACTGTTCTAAACAGTACACAAGGCTTATTATTGTTGTTATCGATTATTTTAGAATAGTAGTCATAGTGGGATTTAATCAGAGCTTCTTATATTTTAACACTCTGTCCATGCAATTTGAGAACCTACAGCTTTGTTGCCCTTCTCTATACCATAATTTTCGTCATTCTAATTTAAGAGTTTGATTGCTCTCATTGAACCAGGGTGAGATTCCATGCATTTTAGGTACTTTTGTTTTAAAGGGAGCCACTATATGGAAAGCCTCTCTCAACGTCATGTTATAATTTGTTAGCTGGTCTAAATCCATCCATCCATTACCCAACCCACTATATCCTAATTACAGAGATCTCAGCCAACACAGGACGCAAGGCAGAAATCAAACCCCGGGCAGGAAGCCAGCCCACCATAGTGGTCTACAGTAAATTGTTTTCCATAATTACACTTGACTTACTACAAATTTTGAAGTAGGGTTACAATCTATTCTTTGTTTAAATCGGATAATGTATCGATAAGTGGTGAACCAAATCAAAAGTAATTAGATAGTGATTAATTATTAATCATAACTTCAGTTAATGGAGTAATATTAAAATTTTGAATTTCATTTCTGTAAGTTATAATTAGATCTAATGTGTGACTGTGATTATGAGCTGTGATTATGAGTTATAAGTTAAGGCGCTTTCTACTGCAATGCGGGGTTCACTGGATGTTCAAACTGTTCTTTATACAGCCTCCAGTTAATCGAAATGCTGCTGCAAGAATTATCACAAGAACACAGAAAATAAGAACACATAACTCCAGTTCTTAAATCCTTACACGGCTCCTGGTTAAGTTTAGGGCAGATTTCAAAATCCTCCTTTTAACATATAAAACATTAAATGGCCAAGGTCTGGCTTACTTGTCTGAACTTATCATGACTTACAAACCAGAGCGCACATTAAGATCTCAAGATGCCGGTCTGCTTACGATTCCAAGGATTAATAAAATAACAGTGGGAGGTCGAGCTTTTAGTTACATTGCCCCTAAACGGTGGGAGGGTCTCCCTGCTACTATAAGAGATGTCCCTTTGGTCTCAGCTTTTAAATCCCGGCTGAAGACTCACTACTTCAGTTTAGCATATCCTGACTAGAGCTGCTGATTAACTGTAAATACTGCATCTCTGTTGTCAGTCATTAGTACTAAAACATAAGTAACATGATAGTTATAATTTGATACTAAACCTCACCTATTCTGTTTCTCTTCTCAGTTGTCAAATGTGGCACTTGGTGCCACAGCCCACCTGCCAAGTTGTTGTGCCTGCCTATGGTAAAGTCATTCCTGATGGAGGATCACTGGAATCATGGGAAAGAGAGGTTCTTTCATCGGATTGGCTGGCCCGGCACTGTTTCAGCTGTGGAATGGCCAAATGGGGGAGGCAGTTTGATGGATAAGGTCTCCTGGGGCCTCATGCATAATGCCGTGCGTAGAATTCGCACTATAACATGACGTAAGCACAAAATCCGAAATGTGCTTACCCACAGCAAAATCCAGATGCAGGAACCTGTGCGTTCGCCAACTTTTGCGTTCTTCTGCTACATAAATCCCGGTCAGCGTGAAAAGTAACACGCATGCACGCGCGTGCTGTCCCACCCCAACTCTTCCTAGAATTACGCCTCTTTGAATATGCAAATCAATATAAATAGCCCTTAAGCTCAACCTTCTGTGAAAAGACAATGGGAAAAGCACAGAGGAAAATAAAAGAATTTCAGCGAATACCAAGTAGTGGCAAAGGAAAAACATACTATTTGTTGATTTAAACAGTGGTATAATCAACAAAAGGAAGTTGATTGAGTGACACAGCGTGTCCGAGAAACTCAAAAGCTTAAGTTCAAAAAATCACACAGTGCCAAAATAAAAAAGAAGTTGTCATATATCAAAGTCGCCATGAAAAGGGAGTCGCAGCCTACCATCTGAGGTTATTAGGGTAGCCTACAGACAAAAAAAATAGGCACACAGTGGGAAAAAAGCACACATACATACATACACACACACATTATATATACAGTATATATATCTATATCTATATACAGTGGTGTGAAAAACTATTTGCCCCCTTCCTGATTTCTTATTCTTTTGCATGTTTGTCACACAAAATGTTTCTGATCATCAAACACATTTAACCATTAGTCAAATATAACACAAGTAAACACAAAATGCAGTTTTTAAATGATGGTTTTTATTATTTAGGGAGAAAAAAAATCCAAACCTACATGATGATTGAAATGAAAGCATGTTATTAAACATGAGAACACGATGGTGCAGTGATTGTTCATGTCTCACACAAGATATTGCTTCGCCATGCGTGACCTTTGATGAAATAGTTTATTGTAGCAGTACTGTCTCTTTCAAACATACTAACCTCCATTTCCTGTCCTTACTTTTCTTTCCCCAAATACCCAATCACCACACAATCAGCTCTGTAGTAGACATTAAGCCATCTGTAAGCTTACAACAAGATTTTTCTGTGCGTAAGCACATTTCGGCTTTTGTGGTTACGTCTTGTTATAGTGCGAATTCTACGCACGGCGTTATGCATGAGGCCCCAGATGCAGCTTTATCAAATACACTGAAATTAACCACATATCATTTATTAGTTTATTATTGCAATCAATCTGTAACCATATAATGATAATAATAATAATAATAATAATAATAATAATAATAATAATAATAATACATTTTATTTATAGTGGCTCTAAAATCCGTACTGGCCCCAACTCTCTCTTCTATTTCTTTTTCCGGTTTCCGGCCTGCGCCACCACCACCTACTCAAAGCATCATGATGCTCCAACATTGATGGACTGAAAGCCAGAAGTTTACGTGACCATCATCATCAAGTCCTTCCATGAGAACCCTAAATACAAAGAGGACTGTTTAATTTATGTTAGGTAGATTACCCAGAGGGGACTGGGCAGTCTCTTGGTCTGGAATCTCTGCAGATTTTTTTTTTTTTTCTCCAGCCGTCTGGAATTTTTTTTTTTTGGTTTGTCCACCCTGGCCATCAGACCTTACTTATTCTATGTTAATTAATGTTGACTTATTTTTATTTTTTATTGTGTCTTCTATTTTTCTATTTCTTCATTTTGTAAAGCACTTTGAGCTACATTTTTTTTATATGAAAATGTGCTATATAAATAAATGTTGTTGTTGTTATAGGGCACTTTACATTATTAGTAAATCTCAAAGTGCGACATAAAAGGTTTCAACAAAGACAAAGCAAGATAAAAACAGAGATAAAACAACAATAATTTTAGCATTTTTGTTAATATGCTTTCATAAATAGAAAAGTCTTTAGCTGTTTTTTAAAACAGCCCACTGTCTGCTGTGTTCTTACGCTCTCTGGTAGGCCATTCCAGAGCCATGGAGCAGCGGCTGCAAAGGCTCGGTCACCCATTGTATGAAATTTGGTCACAGGGGGGCGAAGGCGGTGGGTATTTGCAAAACGGATGTTTCTTGCAGTGGATTGTAGTATTAGGAGTTCCTTCAGATATTGTGGAGCATTTCCATGGATACACTGGTGAGTGAGCAGACAGAGTTTGTATTTGATACGGAGGTGGATAGGGAGCCAATGACGTGACCGAAGGATTGGTGAAATGTGTTCATATTTCCACACCCTCATCAGGATTCTTGCAGCACTATTTTGAAATTATTGGAGATTTTGAAGGCTTTTGCTGGGGATCCCGATGAGGAGGGCATTACAATAATCCAACCTGAATGAAACAAAGGCATGAACCAGTTTTTCAGCATCACAGAGAGAGAGGTAGGGACAGAGTTTGGCTATGTTTCGGAGATGAAAGAATGCAATTTTACAAAGGTGATGGACATGTGCCTCAAATATCAGATGGGAGTCTAACTTGACACCCAGATTTGTAACAAGGAGAGAGGGTAATAGTATGGTCAGAAAAGGAAATACAATTTACAGAGGAACGAAGCTGATGGGGGGTGCCAATTAAAAGAGCTTCAGTTTTAGTGCTGTTCATCTTGAGGAAGTTCTTGGACATCCAGGCCTCAGTCTCATCCAAGCAGGAGAAAAGAGTTGATGAAGGTGTAAGAGAAGTCGAATCCAGTCTCACATAGAGCTGCGTATCATCGGCATAACAGTGGAATGAAACTCCATGCTTGCGGATGATGTGACCCAGAGGGTACCATATAGATATTATAAAGGGTCGATCCAAGGACTGAACCCCACAGGTGACAGTGTGGGTACAAGATTTAGCGTCCCCCTGGACCACATACTCAGCCCTATATGTGAAATAGGACCACTCCAAAGCAAAGCCAGAAAGTCCAATCATATAGTGAAGAGGATGCAGGAAAATATTATGATCTACCATATCAAATGCAGCTATGAGGTCCAAGAGAATAAGGAGTGATGGAGAGCCCTGGTCAGCAGCCATCAGGAGGTCATTGGTGACTTTGACCAGGGCTGTCTCTGTACTGTGAAATGTTCAGAAACCAGATTGAAATTTTTCAAACAGATTGAATTTTTTGAGGTGATCCTAAAGCTAAACCAAAACAACCTTCTCCAAAACTTTAGACAAAAATGGAAGGTTGGAGATTGGATGATAGTTTGCTAACACTTCAGGATCCAAAGAGAATTTTTTTAAATGGGGTCTAATAATTGAGGTATTCAAGGCCAGTGGGACTAAGCGACTCTGGAAAGAGTGATTAATGATATCAGCAATAAGAGGGCTTAAGTCTGATACATTAGCTTTTACCAGAGGAGTAGGAAAGGGGTCCAAACAACACGTTGAAGGCCTCAATCTGTATGATGCCCTCAGCTTTTTTAACTGTGGTACAGCGGAACTGGGAGAGGCAGCCCATTGGCTCTGATGTGGAAACATCCAGCGATGGAGGGCTGGAGACAGACAAAGTGGAGCGGATGATGTTTACCTTAGAGGTGAAATATTCAATAAAATTATTGCACTGGTCCTCTGTGGAATTATTACAGATGAAGATATGAGGATTAAGTAAATGATTTATTACGGAAAAAAGTTGTTTGGAATTTCCAGGTCTGTTGTTGATTAAATTTGAATAATATTGAGATGTGGCAGTGGTCAATGCTCCGAAGTAGTTTTTTTGATGTTCCCGATAAGCTAGTTTGTGGACTGTTAAACTGGTTGCAACAAAACGCCGCTTAAGGGCTCGCCCAACTGCTTTCATCTGTCAAAGCTCACTTGTAAACCACAGGGTAGATTTTACAAAAGAGATCACTCGTGATTTAACCAGGACATGGGTCTCAAGGATGTTCTGGAGCCCATTGTTGTAATGATCGACTAATTCATTGGCAGAAGAAAGGTGTGGAGCAACAGAAAAGTTCTTAATGTCGGCATTTAAATCAGTCAAATTTATGTTTTCCAATTTCTTGAAGCGGATGCAGCACTGTGGTTTAGAGTACATTGAATATGTGGGTAGATTCATTGAAACAATTTTGTGATCAGAAACACCCAGATCAAATACTTGGAGGTCAGAGATGAGGACTGAGTCAGTGATGACTAAATTGAGGGTAGGGCCCTTGTTGTGAGTGGGGACCTTGACAAGTTGCCTCAGATTTAGGAAAGTCCAGAAGCTCAAAGAACTGAGCAGCAGAATAATTAGAGGGTGTGTCCACATGAATGTTCAAGTCTCCAAGAATGAGTACATTTGATGATGTTGTACAGAAAGATGAGAGCAGCTCATTCATTTCCGTAACGAAATTAGGGTGTTGTTTTGGTGGTCGGTAAATAAGAAGTATTGTTATAAAAAGTGGATGCTTGCAATTTATTGCCAGGCACTCAAAAGTTGAGAATTTTGGAAGGGGGTGAAGTGATAATTGCAAACCTGTCCGATGGATTACAGCCAGACCACTGCCACGTCCAGAGCTACAGGCCTTTTCGAAGTAGGTGTACCCAGGATGGCAGGACTCGTTGAAAACTGAGTATACCTTGGATTTATGCCAGGTCTCAGTCAAACAAATAATGTCAATCCCCCTGTCTACAATGTGATTATAAATTAGACAGCTTTTATTTGTCAGGGACTGAACATTAAAAAGTTAAACTTTGATGTTTAGCGAGGTGTTCCTTTTAACCAGATGATGAAGAAAGCTGAAATCCACTCCAGGCTCTCCGTCTTGCCTGGACCGCCGCCAGGCAGTGTTTTTAGTCTCCATCGTGATGGTGCTCAGACGACGTGTTCGGGCTGCGATGGAGTTAGTTGCTGACCAAAAAGACGGTATGGAGCTCCCGGTCTTGATGTAAACAAACTGCCGACCAAACCCCCTATGGACATAACAGGGGCGACGGAGGAGTCCAACTTGTTTGATGATTATGATGTCTAATGTAAGGCTGTGGTTGTTGAGCTCCAACAGTTGCGATGGCAGATACTGAAGCATGCATGTGAGCGGAGGAGATAGGTCCCGATGTAAATAGTCGGCCAAAGTCCTTATGTGCACAGTTGGACAGTTGTGGTGCAAATCGCAGAGGACTCCAGAAGCAAGAAAATCACCAGCAACAAAGCCGACATCCAGGAAATGTAATAGTGGACAGTATACCAGAAGAAATTCCAAATGCCATCCACTGCAAACTCAAGTAGTATCAGTCAGTATCAGTCAGTTGGAGACCGATACAGGCCTGCACCGATAACGCAATACAAGTCGGGCCAACAATTGCCGCAGGTAGGATTCTCCCAAAAGCAACGATATTAAACGTTGTAAGGTGTTAGCAGCAAATTGCAGCTGCTAAATGCAAAAATTCTGTATAGTATCCAAAAAAACAGCTATAATCAAATGATATTCAAGTAATGCAAGTACTTAAATAATACTTAAATAATGAATATAGCGTGGATTAGCGGCGAACAGCCAGCGCCTGCGTACTCTCACCTCCTACCCCTAGAATGTGATATCCAACAACAATTACAGAATGGCCAAACTGTTGCAAATACTATAGCTACTTTAGCCTTGTCAATGTCAGTGCACTACTCAGAGTATTTAATCCACTGTATCTGAGTGTGGAATCACAGCTGTACAGCAGCTGGTCATATTATCGGGATACAGCATCTAGCACACGCCATGTGCAGCCATGTACACAGTGTATTTGACCTTCACCCAACAGTATGGCAAAAGCAAGTGTTTCTGGTAGAACTGTTTGTACTTATAAGTACAATCACCTCACTGTAAACTAATGTTATAATATTTCACGACCTTAGCCACTTTATAAAATGCTTATTTACATATGACGATGACTAAAGTGGAAATTTCAAGGTTACAGTTGACATTAGGACATTTGTTTCAACTGTGTCTCCATTTTGTTTTTCTTTTCTCTGTACCCTAATACACTTCCATATGACACTCAGATGGTGGGCTTTTCACAGTGACTTTGATATCTGACCACTTCTCATTTATTTTGGGCACTTTGTGACTTTCTAAACTTTAACTTTTGAGTTTCTCCGCCACTCTGCTACTCAATCAACTTCCTTTTGTTGTTTATATCACTGCTTAAACCAACAAATAGTATGCTTTTCCTTGCCTGTACCTGGTATTCGCTGCAATTCTTCTTTCTCCCCCGTGCTTTTGCCAACGTCTTTTCACAGAACGCAAAACATAAGGGGCTATTTATATTGATTTGCATATTCAAAGAGGTGTAATTCTGGGAGGAGTCTGGGAGGGGCGGCAGGCACGTGTACAACCATTTCACGATTTATGTAGCGTAAGAATGTGGAAGCTGGCATACGCACAGATTTATGCATCTGGATTTGTTTGTGCATAAATGACATTCCCTCTATATAATCTTGGTAAGGGGTCAGACACTACTGAATTCTGACATGTTCTTTAGCTTTGGTGCATACAGTTTTAAAACTTCAAGTAAACAGTTATCAATAATGCAGACATGCAGCAATAAGGTAGTTACTTTATTATTGGCGAGAAGGTCCAATTTAGCCTTTATGTCAGATACTTTTGCCGCAGTAAGGCATTTAAAATTAACTACTGGATTAACATAGTTTGGAATTTTAACACTCCATGCAATAGAGTTACCAATTATGAGCACTTTATTGTTCTCAGCCTCCACAGACATGCTGCAGAGACCTGTGAATTTGTTCTGGGTCTGGCTTTGTTGCCTGGGTGCTAAAGGATGAATTTTTAACTTTTTAAATTTTTTTAATTTAGACCAAACCAATCCAATCCAATTTTTTCTTCCTTTTTTTCCTAATTGCTATCAGGCTCTTAATGCGGTCCTCCAGTGTGCATATTTTAGCAACCAATTCTAAATTTACTAAGCATTTTTGGCAGGTGAAGTTGTCTGTATTGTTGGCTGGAAAACTTGAACTGTGTATGCTGCAGGACACACAACATTTAAAAGTGCCCCTGATGAGCAGAGAATAGATGGAACTTACGTGATGGGAGACCCTAGCCTTTAACACTAGAATTACCAGAGCCTACAAAAAAACTCGTAGATCCGTCTCACCTTAAATCACTTCGCACCTCTCCGTCAGCGTCTTTTGTCCTGTAAATGTAAATGCTTTCACCACCTGCTGGGCGATTGACTTCATGCTGTTTCTTACTTCTACTCTGCGGATGCTGTCTTTTACTCCAGTTGCACTTTACTGACAGATTTGATTAGCTTTTTTTTCTACAGATGAACATTGTTGTGTAACTTTATATTGAGTAAAGTACAACAAGGTTCTTAGTTTTCATATATTTCCCTCTGATTTGTAAACCTGATCTAAATGGATAATTGCTACCCACAGAGAAAGTTTTACAGGTAATCCCCATACCTGAGTTTTATTAAAGAGGATTTTTATAAACCAGGATCTGAGACAGGGCAGCGACTGTTGAAGAAGGGAGCGGGTTCTGCATTCTTTGGAAGAGGAGAAAGCAACTGACAAAGGATGATACACTGTGTGAAGAGGAGGATGACAACATCCTGGAAGACCATGACTATGCTTTGGCTTCAGATCCAGAAGTTGTGGACCTATCACTTGATGAAAACATGTCCCACAGAGAGGAGATCCTTCAGCTGAGGAAACATATTGAGACCCTTGGCAATGATGAGAAGGGTTCACCAGTGGCATGTCTGATGTCTAAAAAACACAACTAACACCGTTAAGCAGAATGCACCACATGACAATCAGAAGTTTTAATGAAATAAAATAAGACATCTCCCTCATAGATGCCTGGCTCTTTAAATAATTTCCTTTTATATTTTAGCATTATTATTGCCTCTGTTATTACTATTATTATTAACCCTCTTCTTTTCTTGAAATCCCACTTAATTGGCCATTGTTTGGAGTTATATAGCCCAATTGTTTAGGTGTAAAAAAAAAAAGAAAAAATTCAAAATTTACAGAAGTGTATTAGGGTAATGGAGAAGAAAAAAAAAGGACTCAGTGAAGAAAAAAAAAGTGTAGGTCGAGAATAAAATTAACATTTCCACTTTATTCTCAACATTTCTGCTTTGATTTCGCCGTTTATGTTGAGATTAAACTCGACATGTCCACTTTAAACCCTTCTTTTCACTCTCTCTAGTTTAACTTTGCCATGTTGTAAACTTCATCTTAAAATCAATGTTTAATTAACTAGATTTTCTCAAACCCCATCATAACTAATGTAGTACATTAAATGCTTTGAATTAAGTCTTCCCCGACCCAGTTGTTAATCGCTATGTGCTTATTAAACTGAGGTATGGAGAGGAGCCACAGGTAGGGATTGCCACACAGAAAACATTCACTTCATGATATTATTGCTCTCTGAACATTCAGAATGCTTGATATCATTTTCATGATGAAATGCATTAAACCATGTATTAAATACAGTATGTGGGGGCACTGTGGCATGGTGGTAGCACTGCTCCCTCGCAGATTGGGGTCCCCAGGTATAAGTTCAATGTAGAGAACCTTTATGGCAGGTGTGACGAAGCTCCAAAAAGCTGGATGTATGAATGGATATTGCACTGGTTTAACTGAAATATTCTGCAAATGTTGGGTTCGTAAGCTGGTGGTTGGAGACACGAACACGGAATTCAATGGATGTTCATCTGAGCGGGCTTACTTTATTGCAGGAGTGCTGTCTCTGTCACTACACGATAAAAGTCTTTGTGAAAGTAAAACTAGCTATAAACAGAGTGTTCGTAACTTTTAAGGAACTTTGAAAAATCTTTGTTATACATGTTTAATTATGCCATCCATTTAGGGTTGCGCCCATCCCAGCAAGAATCGTGTGCGAGGCAGAAACAATTCCTGAATGGGCTGCCAGCTCATCATAGATGAATACGAACACACACATCCACTAGGGTCAATTTAGCATAACCAAACCTCATATCCAACATGAATGACATTGAAAGAAATCTGAAGCACACTGAGTAAACCCACCAGAAAAAACATGCAAACTCATGCAGGAAACACCCGGGTCCCCCTAGATGCGAGGCAGCAGTGTTGCCACCATGCCACCGTACCCGACATGTTTAATATATGCTTTAACGCATTTCATCATGAAAATGATATCAAGTATTTATCTTAGCATTCTTAGGTGTTCAGGGAGCAGTAATATCATGAAGTGAATGTATTATGTGTGGCGATCGCTGCCAGCGGCTTCTTTCAGTGCAAGAGGAAGTCAGTTTTATAGCACATAACGATTAACATGGGTTGGGGAACACTTAATACAAAGCATTTAATGTGCTACATTAATTATGACGGGGTTTGAGAAAATCTAGTAAATTAAACATTGATTTTAAGATGGAATTTAACATGTTCTACCTTAATGACAAAATAAACTAGGAGAATAAAGTCAACATGTCGACTTTAATCTTCATTGTGGCCCTAATATGCTTCCATAAGAATGAGATTCATCATTTATCATCAAATACTTTTTGTTCTGACTTATTTAAAACTGAGTAGATGGAAAGTAAAGTCTTAAAACTCATTTAAAAGAGAAATTGAAATCGTTAAATTAACCTAGGATGTTATTATTCCATCAAGTAATATATTTCAACTATTAATACTTAAAATTATATTGGTAGTATTTTGTGGGGCTCAAAATTAAAGAGTTCACTACAAAAAAAAAACACAGCCACAGGCAAATTTGTCACTGACATTGCTCACGCTGCCCAATGGCTCAACTGACTAAGGTGGTTGCTTTTTGAATTCTGCCCGTAGCACAGACCAATTTTCAATTCTAGTTAAAGAGATACCAAAATGAAAAAAAAAACAAAAAACAAAACATGATTATGTGTCATCTATACTAATAAAAGGCAAAGCCCTCACTCACTCACTCACTCACTCACTCACTGACTCACTGACTCACTCACTGACTCATCACTAATTCTCCAACTTCCCGTGTGGGTGGAAGGCTGAAATTTGGCAGGTTCATTCCTTACAGCTTCCTTACAAAAGTTGGGCAGGTTTTATATCGAAATTCTACGCGTAATGGTCATAACTGGAAGCAGTTTTTCTCCATTTACTGTAATGGAGATGAGCTTCAACGACTCCCACGTAATCACGCAGTACATAGAAAACCAGGAAGAGCTCAAAAAAGCGCATAAGAAAACATGCATTATATAATTGAGAAGGCAGCGAAACAATAAGAAGCGAGCGAGTGACATATACAACCATATTCATGAGTTCTGCTACTGAAACAAAGCACGATGTAAACCTACACTTTAAATTAAGTTCATAGACAGGCTGCCGCTGGCGTTTGTAATTTAGTGCCTGCCCATATAAGGCCGTCCGTCAGCGGCAATCCAATAGCAAACTGCCACGGGTAAATATTCATGGGTGAAGGACTGTGCTTATGGAGAGGAAGATGAGATGGTCAGGGTGGTGTTTGACACAAACTCAGCGAAACTGCGAGAGAAAGTTTTAAGTGCCAGGACTAAGGTAACATTAAATACAGCCATGGACATAGCACGAGATGGCACCAGCACAGCTGGAAACCTTCGATGCATGTACACCGAGCGGCTCACGTGAACTGACGCAGTGCACAGATAAAAGGCAACAGTTCCAAAGAGCTGAACAAAACCGAATTACACAATTGAAAAGGCAGCAAAAATATGAAGCGTCTGATAAGCATATTCATAAATCCAGCTACTGCGGAAACAAAGCACACGGTGGAAAAAGTCAATGTCCGCTAAAGGAAGACAGTGTAAAAAACCCGTGCATGCAGTGTGTCAGGTCTCAGATAAAGAAGAAGACGAGCTGTTTATTGATGCAGTAAGAAACGAATCGATGAATGAAACCTGTCATCTTTACAACGATTGACAAACACGGAATGTAACTTGAACACAACACATCCTACAAATACGAACCTGATTGAAAGAAATAATGATAATCAAATCCTTGATGACAGCAACACAGTAACACTCACAAAACAAATACTGTATATTGACAGTCATGTTACGTTATTTTTAAAATGTTCCCTTTTCTTTTTCTACCTTTTTAACACACTACTTCTCGCTGCGATGCGGGTATATATATATATGTATATATATATATCCCGCTCTACATACTCGAATAATGGATACTTTATTCGCCATCAATGATTGTTTTGGTAAAGCCATACTCAGTGTATTCATTAGATGAAGGGTAAAAAAGTAAGAGCGAGGGGAGGATGACTCATTGAGGCATGCAGGCTGTAGTCTTGGCGTCAACTCTATCTGAATTGCGATCACATTTGAAAAAACATATCTTTTCAAGTTCTATTTAGTCCATATGTGTCACCCTCAAGGGCCGTGGGCCACATCCGGCCCGGCGTGTAATTATATCCGCCCGAGATCATTTTATATACTGTATTATTGTTATTAAAGCCCGGGTATATGAAGCGCTGGTAACACAATAAACTACAGATCCCATAATGCAGCGCTTCAGCTGCCTTGCATCAGGGTAACCTGAATGCAATTCAGAAGATACAGAAAATAAATTAAATAAGAATCTGACACTTCAGCGGACGTTTTAACCCGTGCACAATCACAAAGTGATTTCAAGTGAAGCTGCTTTTATGGGAGACACAAATGCACCAGTTCACCTTGCCCCACTTTCCCTGTTGCCAAGTACTGTTAAACCAAGTCGTCACTACGGTGTTCCCAAATCGCACTTTGCTGATAAACTGAGCGCACTGCGCACTGAGTTTGCACGGCGCTTTGGTGACTTTGATGAACAAAAAAAGTCCGTCTACATGCGGCTCGAACCTTGTGCATGTTTTGTAGCACATATCTGTGTGAGAAGCTCTTCTCAGTGATAAAGACTAACAAAACAGCACACAGGAGTCGCCTCACTGATGAGCACCTGCAATCCATCCTGAGAATCTCCACAACACAGAACCTCACAGCAAACAGAAACGAACCTGTGGCCAAAAAAAGATGCCAGGCGTCCAGCTCTAAAATGACATATGAGCAAAGACAAATGAATAATTTGATTTGTTATTGCACGTAAGAGCGGGAGTCAACCGTTTTAACAAAGTGTATTGCACTGATACGAAATAGCTGTGTGTGTATATATGTAGATATGTATGTATATGTATATATATGTTTATATATGTGTGTGTGTATATATGTATATATATATATATATATATATATATGTTTATGTGTGTGTGTGTAAATATATATATATATATATATGACAACAACACTCATCACTCACAACAGTGACAAAACAATTACATTGACAATCAGGTTACGTTATTTTCAAAATGTTTCCTTTTCTTTTCATTGCTTCTTTAACACACTACTTCTCCACTGCGAAGCGCGGGTATTTTGCTAGTAGATTTATAAAATGACAAATGATTTTGAGAGATATTGTGGAAGGATCACATAAGAGACCTGTTACATGACTGTGGCTTCAGAATCTTGCATACTTATCTGATATTTTCCTAAAAATAAGCAAGCTATGTTTGGTACCTCAGAATAGCTCAAAAAATATCTTCAGTGTTTCAGACAAAATCAAATAAATCTTTGATGAAGAAAATAATTTTTAAAAGACATGTGGGGAATGGCTGCAGGGATCTGTGGTATCCGGGGTGAACGTCTCCAAGCTGGTGGTAAAAGGCTGTTCTCCTGGCATTGCAAGCAATCATTGCTTCCATTTGGGAGACTGGCATCATTCCAACTGACTAGAAAACAGGACTTGTTGTCCCTATCTGGAAAGGGAAGGATGATCACCTGGGGCCTCATGTATAACACCGTGCGTAGAACTCGCACTATAACATGGCGTAAGCACA
Organism: Polypterus senegalus; assembly: GCF_016835505.1. Taxonomy (NCBI): domain Eukaryota; kingdom Metazoa; phylum Chordata; class Cladistia; order Polypteriformes; family Polypteridae; genus Polypterus; species Polypterus senegalus. The sequence goes on along the minus strand of NC_053160.1, from coordinate 109,793,127 downwards.
AAAGCTGAAATGTGCTTATGCACAGAAAAATCCAGATGCAGGAATCTGTGCGTACTCCAACTTCCACGTTCTTCCGCTACATAAATCCCGATCAGCGTGAAAAGTAACGCTCGTGCACACGCTTTATGTAACGCCCCAACTCCTCCCAGAATTACGCCTCTTTGAATATGCAAATCAATATAAATCGCCCTTAAGCTCAGCCTTCTGTGAAAAGACAATGGAAAAAGCACGGGGGAAAATATAAGAATTTCAGCGAATACCAAGTGGAGGCAAAGGAAAGACATACTATTTGTTCAAATAAACCGTGGTATAATCAACAAAAGGAAGTTGATCGAGTGACAGCGTGGTGGAGAATCTTGAAAGCTCACATTTACAAAAAATAGCACAGTGCCGGAAATAAAAAAGAAGTCACATATCAAAGTCGCCGTGAAAAGGCGAGTTGTAGCCCACTGTCTGAGTGTCATATGAAAGCTTATTAGGGTACAGAGAAAAAAAGGCACACAGTGGGGAAAAAGCACAAAATGCCAACTTCAATCTCGACATTTCCACTTTAATCACGTAGTTTATTTTGTCAATAAAGTAGAACATCATAAACTTCATCTTAAAATCGTTTAATTAACCAGTTTCTCAAATCACATTGTAATTAAAGTAGCACGTTAAATGCTTTGTTTTGTATTTGATCTGCTATGTGCTCTATGTGTGTGAATCACTACTTGCTTCTTAAACCGGCTCTCTTCTCTTCCATTACATTCGTGATATTACAGCTCTCTGAATAACTAAAATACTGAGATGTATACGTGATATTATTTTTATGATGATAGGAGTTAAAGCACATTATTAAACATGAGTTTCACGGCGCAGTGATTGTGTACGACCTTCGATGAAATAATTTATTGCAGCAGTACTCAGGGGCGGCTCTAGGCTTGTGGTGGCACTGGGCAGAGGAAGAATCGGTGGCTCCTTCACCCACCAATGTCAGTAAGGTAGCTTATGCACAGTGGATGGCCACGCCCATTGCGGACACTGCATAGCCGCCTCGTGCTCATGACACAAGCATTTAACTTTTGCCGAAATTTGTCGTTGCATTTTTAGTTGTGTTGTTATTTTCTATTTCTGTTTTATATTCAATATACACTCACCTAAAGGATTATTAGGAACACCTGTTCAATTTCTCATTAATGCAATTATCCAATCAACCAATCACATAGCAGTTGCTTCATTGCATTTAGGGGTGTGGTCATGGTCAAGACAATCTCCTGAACTCCAAACTGAATGTCAGAATGGGAAAGAAAGGTGATTTAAGCAATTTTGATTGTGGCATGGTTGTTGGTGCCAGACGGGCCAGTCTGAGTATTTCACAATCTGCTCAGTTACTGGGATTTTCATGCACAACTATTTCTAGGGTTTACAAAGAATGGTGTTAAAAGAGAAAAACATCCAGTATGCAGCAGTCCTGTGGGCGAAAATACCTTGTTGATGCTAGAGGTCAGAGGAGAATGGGCCGACTGATTCAAGCTGATAGAAGAGCAACTTTGACTGAAATAACCACTCTTTACAACCGAGGTATGCAGAAAAGAATTTGTGAAGCCACAACACGCACAACCTTGAGGCGGATGGGCTACAACAGCAGAAGACCCCACCGGGTACCACTCATCTCCAATACAAATAGGAAAAAGAGGCCACGATTTGCACAAGCTCACCAAAATTGGACAGTTGAAGACTGGAAAAATGTTGCCTGGTCTGATGAGTCTCGATTTCTGTTGAGACATTCAAATGGAGTCAGAATTTGGCGTAAACAGAATGAGAACATGGATCCATCATGCCTTGTCACCACTGTGCAGGCTGGTGGTGGTGGTGTAATGGTGTGGGGGATGTTTTCTTGGCACACTTTAGGCCCCTTAGTGCCAATTTGGCATCGTTTAAATGCCACAGGCTATCTGAGCATTGTTTCAGACCATGTCCATCCCTTCATGACCACCATGTACCCATTCTCTGATGGCTACTTCCAGCAGGATAATGCACCATGTCACAAAGCTCGAATCATTTCAAATTGGTTTCTTGAACATAACAAAGTTCACTATACTAAAATGGTCCCACAGTCACCAGATCTCAACCCAATAGAGCATCTTTGGGATGTGGTGGAACGGGAGCTTCGTGCCCTGGATGTGCATCCCACAAATCTCCATCAACTGCAAGATGCTATCCTATCAATATGGGCCAACATTTCTAAAGAATGCTTTCAGCACCTTGTTGAATCAATGCCACGTAGAATTAAGGCAGTTCTGAAGGCGAAAGGGGGTCAAACACCCATATTAGTATGGTGTTCCTAATAATCCTTTAGGCGAGTGTATATACTGGCGTAGCCGCCACTGCAGTCCTTGCTTTTCTTTCCCCAAATACCCAATCACCACACAATCAGCTCTGTAATAGACGTTTAGCCATCTGTAAGCTTAGTGCCGATTCTTCAAAACGTTTAAGGAACATTAAAATATCTTTGTAGTACATGTTTAAGTATTCTATCCTTCACGACACTCCCAGTGAAGAATATAGATTATTTAAATTAAGTTAAAGTTTTATCTGTATAATATAATAAACATATTTGCTGCATTTCACCTTAAAAATGATATTGTCATCATATGTAAATATGTGCTTTATAACGTGGCTCAGGTTGTGCAATATTATAACTGTATCGTAAGTTTACAGTGAGGTGATTGTACTTATAAGTACAAACAGTTCTACAAGGTGCAATTGATTGAGTGCGTTTATTGTTTTTGGGATGAAACTGCTTCTGAACCGCGAGGTCAGGAAAGGCTTTGAAACGTTTTGCCATGGCTGAGGCAGCGTGTCCTTGAAGCTGTATACCGATAATTCTCTTTCTGATCAGCTGCTGCTGTGATTCACACTCAGATACAGTGATATAAATACTCAGAGTGGTGCAGTGAAAGTAATATGGAAAAAGATGATCCGCTGTGGCAAATTCTAACGGGAGGAGCTGAAAGAAGAAGGTGCAGTGAGAGTAACAACGCAAAAGCAGTTATGGTATTTGGAATACTATGGCTATTCCCTGGACCATTATATTGTTACAAGTTAATTACAATTAGATGCGTTACACTAATAAACAATATGCAGTTAGTTTCAGTGTATTTATAAAGCTGCGTCAGGAAAATAAGGTGTAACCACACAGGAACAGTAGCACTGCTTTGACGCTGGGTGCCGCCAGTCTGCAAAACCGAGCGGAGAACTTGCGTACGACAAGGTATGAGGTTCCATGGAAAAGTGCGTGGCTTTAAGCCAAGTGTAGGTTTTATACATCACGATTTGAACGTGGAAAAGTTCTTATGCAACATTTCTGTGCGTACGCACCGTACATGAAGCCCCTGGATTGCAGCAACTACAGGGCGATAACACTGCTCTTAGTACCAGGTAAGGTCCTTGCTAGGGTTGTCCTCAATAGAATCCGTTATCACTTGCTCACCTACCAGCGACCGGAACAGTCTGGTTTGACACCTAAGAAGTCTACCATCGTCCGCATCCTGGCACTGAGAGTTTTCATGGAGTGCAAACGCGAATATTGGCAGAGTTTCTTTGCAGCCTTTGTCGATTTTCACAAAGCATTTGACTCAGTTTATCGAGTGGCCCTGTGGAACATCCTGACGGTTCCCCTTGAGGTTGCTGGATATCATGGCTGGCCTGTACACTGGTACTGTGAGTGCTGTGCAGAGTTAAGGCAGGACATCTGTGTTTTTCCAAGTTGATTCTGGGGTTCATCAGGGGTGTGTTCTTTCTCCTACTCTGTTCAATATTTGTATGGACTGGGTGTTGGGAAAGGTCATGGGGTCCAGCAGCTGTTGGGCATCTGTTGGTGAAGAAAGATTCACAGATCTTGACTTTGCTGACGATGCTGTGATCTTCGTGGAGTCGATGGAGGCTCTGATCAGGACACTCGATAGACTTATTGAGGAGTCTGAGTGTCTGGGCTTGCGAGTGTCCTGGATAAAAACCAAGATCCAGGCCTTTAATGACCTCCTGGGCACAGCCATCAGCAGTCTATCTGTTTGCTGAGAGAGTGTTGACATTGTTGAGAGGTTTACTTACCTTGGCAGTGACATTCATATCTCTGGTGACTCTTCCTGTGAAGTCAGTAGATGTATTGGGAGAGCATGGGGGGTCATGAGGTCGCTGGAAAGGGGTGTGTGGTGCTCCCGATATCTATGCAAAAGGACGAAGGTCCAAGTCTTTAGAGTCCTGGTGCATCCTGTCTTGCTATATGGTTGTGAGACATGGAGGCTATCCAGTGACCTGAGATGAAGACTGGACTCCTTTGGTACTATGTCTCTCCAGAAAATTCTTGGGTACCATTGGTTTGACTTTGTTTCGAATGAGCGGTTGCTCATGGAGTCCCAAATGAGGCACATTACCTGCATTGTGATGGAGCGTCAGTTATGGCACTCTGGCCAAGTGGTGCATTTCCCCAATGGTGATCCGGCTTGTCAGATCCTCATTGTTGGGGATCCGAGTGGCTGGACCAGGCAAAGGGGTCGCCCACGTAATGCCTGGCTGTAGCAGATAGAGGGTCATTTCCGGAGGGCGGGACTGGACCACGTGTCTGCCTGGGGGTTTGCAAACCGGGATCCTGAGTTTTTTTGCCATGTAGTGGGTGCAGCAACGCACTGTACCAGTGCATGCTGACCTACTAGAATCGAACTTGACTTGTGTTGATAAAGGCCAACCCAAGGTATCTGAAACTCTGCAGAGTTTCCTCTCTGAAAACAAGCTGCATCTTTCCCTGTAAATAGGTGAAATTATTTTTCAGGAAGTACTTCACAAAACCTGAGAAGAGAACAACTGGACTGCAAATCCCTTAGAAAAAGAATATTTACAAGCAGCCAGATTATCAATCAGGAAAAAAGAGAAGCTGATCAAACATTCAACTGATTCTAATTTAAGAGTTGAATTAATAATTGGAATGGTGATCAAATGTATAACATGATGGTTGGCACCCTGCCCAGGATTGGTTCCTACCTTGTGCCCTGTTGTGGCTGGGATTGGCTCCAGCAGACCCCCGTGACCCTGTGTTTGGATTCAGCGGGTTGGAAAATGGATGGATGGATGGATGTATAACATGATTGTACTACTGTTGGTAGATAAAGCCCATGAGTTGTACTCGGGCTTAATCACTGGAGCTCAAATTAATAATGCTAGTTCAAGGGAAGCAATAGATAGGCATTTGGGGCCTTCAAGTCAGGAGGATTGGAATTGGGCCTAGCTTCGTGGTATACAATGTAGAATCAGAGAAAGTGTTAGGGATTTTGGGATTGCCATAAAGAGATTAGTTGATAAAGTGTATTTTGCAGCAGACCCAAATACAAAGGAAATGTTGGCACAAGTTTATTTTATCTCAAGAATCGAGAATAGTGAAATCGGTGTAGCGCTAAACATTTAAAACTCTATGGGCTGTTATTGAATTGCCATATGAATTGGAACAAATAAGGGTTTTGGAGAAAGGGGCTGGTGTTTCAGTGAGGATGTGTTCTGAGCAATTAGATTGTAATGGCTGGGATTGGCAAAATGAACCTATGAGTTAACAGAGATAGATTTAAAAATAGGAGGCCAATGACAGGAGCCCCATTTAGTGCCCAAAGTAAATTGTGCTGTGAGTGTGGCTGTAATATACGCTTTCATAGAATGTGCCCCTATATACAGGGAAATGGGCCAGGGTGGAGTTAAGGAGCCAAACTTCCACCGGGAAAATGTGCAGGAACATAGTGCAGGCAACTGTGTGGCAAACTGTCACTGGTATGTATTTAGATTGAATAATAGAGTGTAAAAATGATACATTTCTAATTGATGCAGAGCTCTCTGTATTCAATTTATCTGTATGAGTTAAGAGGAAATTATGTGATCAGTCAAAGCCCTATTGGGGAAGTATAAGAGCTGTTAACAGGGGAAAAACTGCAAGTATTTGATAATTACATGTGTGAGCTGGTGGTGGTAGATTCTCCAATGCAATAGATTTTCTAAATAGATAGTGTACAGTAGTGGATGTAACAAGAGTCAATGCACTGTAGTTTATTTGGTAAGGCATTTTCTTTGGTTTGTGTCATTGGAGAGGAGACGTTTTTAGAAAATAATATTTTTGTGCCTACGCAATCAGAAGTAGTCATAAAGGTAAGCTAGAGAGAGTTATTAATATAGCCCAATAGGAACCTAATAATTCTTTATCAAAATATGATGTTATGGTGGCTAGAGCAGTTCCAAAACCTTGTGGTGGATATGTTCCCCTCCAGGTTCTTCACGTAACCTCTGAACTGTTAGTTTTACAGAAAGGAATAAAAATAGGATAGTTCGATACTTGGATTCAGGTTATTGATTCCCCTGTATCTACAGATCAGCATACTCTTGGCCTGTGGACAGTGGCTTCTCTGGAGGATGCATTGGGCTTGAGGGATAAAGGACTGACGTTAGATGAATTATGGTCTGCTAGGGAAATGGTAGCAGAAAATCATGCGGTTTTTAGTATAGGAGATGGAGATTTGGGGATGCATATAGCTTACCACTATATTGTGACTGGGGATAGTCGGTCCATCGAGGTAGGACCTCGGATGTTTTCCCTTCATTATGAATAAGGAATAGGACGAATATTTGACCAAAATGCAGGTCAGTGATTCAGTCCTCTCAAAGTCCATGGGCTGTTCCTTTTGTTCTTGTTTATAAGAAAATTGGTGCTATTAGATTTTGTGAGGATTATTGTTGCTTTCTACAGTTGATAACATATTGGAACCTTTGGGATCAGCAAAATGGTCTTCTACACTGAACTTAGCTAATGGTTATTGGCAAGTAGAGATTAATTCTTGTCATTGGGAGAAGACCACGTTTACCTATAGGCATTTATTGTTTGAATTTATTGTCCGCCATTTGGATTGCGTAATGCTCCATGTACATTTAAATGACAAATGGAGCTGGTTTTGGAAGATGTGCAGTGGACACCTTGCTTATTAAATCTGGTTGATATTATTAGTTTTTGTAGGACTTTTGAAGAACTCATTCAGCAATTCTGGGAGGTATTGATGAGACTGAAGGAACTTGAGAAAGAGAAAACATTATTATTTAACTCACAGATATCAAGGACTGTGTTTTGAGTTGATCATGCTGCAGAGAGGTATATGATTTGTTCCTCATTTATGCAGAAAAGGAGTTGGGCTGTGTGCACAACATTAAGGGACTAACTTTTATCATTTATAAGAAATGCTGACCTCTGATACTAACAGAAGACCCTGTGAAGAATGTAAGCTTTTTATAACTAATGTAATGAACTGTAAGAATGTTTAAATTGGTTCTAAGTGTGCATAATAAGAAGGGTGTATTCCTTAGGAATGCAAATGGCTGTTTGTTCTATGTTTTAGGATACTCCAGTATGTAAGATTTAACCTTAAGCTATGTATAACCTCGAAATGAACTGCTAAAGTTTTTTTTCTTTTCTAGGATATAAAAGAGAGAATGTTTTTACTTTAGGTATTCTGCCAAAATCCAAATCAGTTGACTGTGTTGGGAAGAGGCAGTCTCACAATCTCTCTAGCTCACCAAGAATTAAGAATAAAGAAATTATTTTTACTTTAATTGGGTTTAAGTTCTTCCGTTGTTTTCTGACTTCAGCGCTCACAAACTGCATTTAAAATGTAAACCTGTTAAATATTCATTGTTTGCAAGAAGAGTTAATTATTTGGGACATGTCATCTTGCCACAGACCCCAAGAAGGAGGAAGCTGTAGATTTCATTGCCAAAACCTAAAATTATAATAGTCCTTAGTATTTTGGGACTAGCCTCCTACTATAACAGGTTTATTGCTTAATTTGCAGCAGTTGCCCAACCTCTTCATCAGTTAACAGAAAAGAAGGTTCTGTTTAAGTGAAGTGTTAAGTTCCAGAAAGATTTTGAAACTTTAAAGCAATGGCTTACTTCCCCAATGTAGCATACCCTGTTTCTTCTAAGCGATTTATTTTATACACTGATGTGAGTGATAAGGGTGATTAGAGCATGAATGAGTGCTTGCTTATGCCAGCCAGGAGTTGACATGAACAGAGACGAATTATGTCACTACTTGTATGGAACGTTTAGCTGTGGTCACTTTTACACATTTATTAAAACATTATTTGGTAGGGAGAGAATTTGTTTTAAGGACAGATCATAACAGTGGCTTCATAATTTTAAAGACTGACAAGGTCAACTGGCCCATTGGATGTAGCAGTTTGGTACTCTTCACCTACAGTACCCAACATAGTGCAGGAAAAAAAGCATAACAATGCTAATGCATTCTGCTTTCACTCTCAGGAACAGGAAGTTTCAGTGCTCGAAGAGCAAGAGTGAAATCTGAGAAAAATGCAACAATCTGATGGGGATCTGGGTCAGATAATATTTGGAATGAGCAAAGTGGTAATATGCCAATAGTTATGTTTTCACAGCCTGGATTAGGGAAATTTTGTACTGTTTGGGAACAACTGATAGTAGAGGATGGGATTTTATATACTAAAAGCAATTAAGGAAGAGTAGAGGTGAGAAAGATGCCCAGTGCATTGATTCCAGTGGTGCTAAATAACCTACATAATACAAGAACGGGTGGACACTTAGAAGTGGAGAAACTGTTAAAGAACATGAGGTCTCAGTTTTACTGGCCAGGATGAACACAAGATGTTAAAGATTGGTGTAAAGAGTGTAAGGAGTGTGCAAGAAATAAAAGAAATGCACCAGTGATCTGGACTCAATTACATAACATTACAATTAATTGTCCACTTGAGAGAGTAGCAATGGATTTAGTGGGCCCATTGCCCCTTTCACACTCTAATAATTGGCATATCCTTGTTGTTGTTAATTACATTACAAAATGGTCAGAGACCATTCATCTAACCAGGAACTAAACAATGTAGTTAAGACTTTTGTTGAACAGTTTGTGTGTAGATTTGGAACTCCACACTCTATTCATATTGATCAAGGAAGAAATTTTGACTCCGTACTTTTTAAGAATGTTTGTAGTCTACTTGATATTTAAAAGATCCGTATAACCCCTTACCACCCACAGTCAGATGGGTCAGTGGAATGACTGAATCGAACATTGACCACAATGCTTGCAATATTTGTTAATGCTAACTAATCAGTGGATTGGGTTACCTAATGTGCAGATATCTTATTGGAGTAGTGTCCAGTCTAGTACACAACATACCCTGTATGAAGCTGTGTTTGGAAGGGAAATAGTAATACCAATTGATCTTTTAATGGATAGTGCTGAGGACGAATATGAGGATGTATCAGAGTACATGAAAATCTTTAAAGGAAGTATGTGCACTATACCAAGGTAATTCAAAAACATCAAAAGGAGCACAGAAACAATTTCTTTTTTGAAAGTACATTGCCAGTATTATGAGAAAGGGGAGAAGGCTTGGTTAAGGAATTGAAAAAAGAGAAGAGGACAATATGTAAAAATGCAAAGTTTGGTGCATGGTGCACCAAAATGCACAATGCACTATATTGGTGCATATGTAATAGAGGAAAGGCTTTCTGATCTTCTTTAGAAAAATTATGTGTGCATTTTATATTTAATATCCAGATCATCTGATGGACCAAAAGAAGAGAACAGCTGGGAAAAGAAGAGGAAGGAAGATGTTAGAGATCAAGAAATGTAAGATCATCTGATTTAAACATCAGAAAACTTAACTTTGAACAATACTGAATGCTAAACTAAATGTCACTCAGAACATTAACTCATGGACACTTTTGATTTTCAGTAAGATTTCCTAGGACTGCTTAGATCCAAACATTTGTTGTATATTTTATTTTCTATTATATTTTCTTCTGTTTGGTATTGCTATACATTGATAAATAGCACATTGATTTTAATTTTATGCTTTGTCTTTTATCTAGAATGATTGAAATAATAAATGGGTACCAAGTGTGAGTCTGATGCTACATTTCTCACTTACATGGTTTTTCAAGGTTATTAAGGTTGCTCCTTAATAACTAGAAATGAATACAGCAATAGCAAGACATAGTTTGGTAAGTAAGTAGCATATATCCAAAAATTGTGTCACAATGACACCCACATTTTTGTTAGAGCTGATAACAGGGAATCTCTATATCAAGAATCTTATGCAGAATATTACAGAGTAACTGACAATTGGCACCACTTGAGACTTTTTATGGATAGGATCTCTATGTGCATGTGTGTGTGTTAATTTTCAAGGGAGAGAGTAGATGAACCCAATAAACATTTCTGGTAAATCTGAGAGATTTCACGATCATACAACTGAGCAAATAGTAACAGAAAATGAAAGTTCATTTACATCAGCTGAGTTTTAAAACTTTGCAAAACAAAACAGCATTAGACATTTAACAAGTGCACCAGGGCATCCAGCAATGGTCTGGCAAAGAAGTACTGTATGTACAAACATTTAAATCCAGTATGAAGAAGGTGGCTAACACAAATCTGGGAATAGATGATAAAATTTCTCTTTTCCTGTTGCAATTTCATACTACATTTAATTGCACCACTGCAATCACCTGCAGATTTTTTTACAGAGACATATTAGTTGATTTCCTTAGACCAAGTAATGTTGAGAATGTATGGAAGGAACAATTTCAACAGAACTATCATGATGGCTTTGGGCATGAAAGATTACAGTGGACCCTTGACTTACAAACTCAATTCGTTCGCGAGGGCTGGTTGCAACTCAAGTTGGTTGTAAGTCAAGACTATTTTTCCCATAAGAAATAATGGAAACACCCATAATGAGTTCCGAACACTTACTTAACCTGTTCTTAATAAAAAAGGGTTGTATAATGCGCATAATTTACCAAAACACCAATAATTTTTCTAATGTACTAACCAAAAAATTATAAAAAGTGCCTAGCCTACCAGAAACAACAATTTCATACTGTACTCACTATTTAATTTGACATCTTTGGGCTGCAGGAAGGGAGGAGGAGGAGAATGAAATGGAAGGTGGTTATTGTATAGAAGGAGCCTCCTTATGTAAATCTTTTTTTTGTAAAATTGTCGAGATGGTGGATTTCGACATGCTGTACATATTAGTGAGATCAGTCACGAACGCCACTCTCATATTTCTACACAATTTCCTTCTTCGTTTCGAATTGTGATTGCAGTTTCTCAAGTTAATAATGACAGTAGTCGAGCACTCAGTTCAAAGCTGGCCATTTTGTGAACTGCTGTAATAATCCACTCCAAAGCAAGCCGGTGCTGACTCAGTCTGATGACAGCGCCAGCGCCGTGCCAGCCTTCTAGCTAACATCCCATAACAATCACTTTCTTTACCTTCATTACCTTCTCTTCCTTCCTTAGCAATTATGCGTCTTGCTTGCCATGGTCTTAGTGAATTATATATATAGATAAATCACTGCTCTGACCGAAATTGCGTCCACAAACACATGTATCTGGGCTCCGACTGACGCTTACGAATGCTCTCGGCTGTTTGTTTACAATCGCATAAGTGGATACACTTGACTGCATTCGGGTCGTAACGCAAAATGTTGGTCGTAAATCAAAACAAAAATTTTGGTCGTAAATCAAGTTGTTCGCATGTCAGGCCGGTCGTATGTCAAGGGTCGACTGTATTTGAAACTAGTCATCCCCTGTGGCTTTGCAAACACAGAAGTGAAACAGGAGAGCAAGGAGGGCCCTGCCTTGCTCCCTACTCCTAATACCATGCTCCCCTCCTTCCCAGCCCGCAGCCTCTGTCTCAGATTAAAGCAAATAAATTGCTTTTGCAAGTGAACTATGATTCTTAGCGCAATGAGAGAAATTGCAAAATCAGCCAGAATGTTCAAGTAAATTGTAGAAAAAATCCCAATTTAAATCTGTTAAGAAGTTCTCTCGTTCGCTATTTAAGTGGATGTAAGATACACCAAAAGGCTGGTGGGTGACTGAGGAAGGCCCTGCCCCACTCCCCTCGGTCCACTGCATCTCTCTCGGATTTGCACAAATAAATGGGTACTGCAAGTGAACTATGATACTTAGCATGATGAGAAAGGTTGCAAAATCAACCAGAATGTTCAAGCAAATTGTAGAAAAAAACCCAATCTAAATCCGTTAAGTAGACTGTCTCGTAAATAGTAGACAGACATACAGACATACGTTGGATTTTATATATAGAGAGATAATTGATCGAGAATATCTTAATAATATCTGGCATAATTACCCAACAGATGGCTTCAGCCTCTTACATCATTTACAGACATCACAGGGATGAAATGAGAGCCCGTGTTAGTCCTGAAACCGCATCAAAACACTCAAGTACTCATTTTCAAGGCAATCTCAGTGAAAAGCATGAAGTGCAACAGGACTTTAATAACCCTGTTTGTACTCCAGAACTCCTTGCCTCTGAACCAGTAAGCCTGAGACATTCAAAAAGAGTTGTGAGACCACCAAATCATGACTTGTGAGGATGTTAAACTGTGGTGGTAATGTTACTGAATTTTTATTATGGAGCAGAATTTATCCTCAGTAAGGAGCATGTGTTATTCATGTTAAAAATGGTCTTTACAGAAATCCCTCGCTATATCACGCTTCGACATTCGCGGTTTCTCTCTATAGTGGGTTTTATATGTAAGCATAACTTCGTGGGTTCTGCGGACAATGGGTCTTTTTACTTCCTGTACATGCTTCCTCAGTTGGTTTGCCCAGTTGATTTCATACAAGGGACGCTATTGGCGGATGGCTGAGAAGCTAACCAATCAGAGCACACAGTTGAGTTCCTGTGTGGTGATAGCGATGTTAACCAGGAAGTCTCGTCTCGCTCATTCAGCATCGACGTGTTTTGCTGTGTAAAGAGTTAACTTTTGTGCTCCTTTGTGTTTATCTTTGTGCATAGTCAAGCCCATCATTAAGGCTTCAAAACGGTCTGCTCCTGCTACTGCTTCAATGAGGCTATGATTCTTTTTATTTAAAAAGTAGGAAAGAAATATAAGATCTACGGCCACAGTGTCCTTTTAACCAGGGTGCAAAATGAGTTGTAAGTGAATGTAATAAGGCAGTAGTCTGGATAGAATCTGCTTTAGTGATTTGGATTGAAGTCTGCCGGAAGAAGAACAACGGCGGTGATATACAGTTGCCTGAAGAGGCTCCTTTAGAAGAGCTGTAACGCTCTCCTTTGTTTTGCAGTAAAACTAAACTCATCGTTATTGAACAAGTCGTCGTGTCATTGTTGGTGAGTAACTATAATTCATTTTCTACTTACAGTACTTAGTACATGTACGTACGTTTAGTGTCACTGTACACACATTTACTGTATACAATTTTCCTTGCATTGTACGTATTTATTGCTGGTGGCCTGTCTATTGTAATGGCTGTAACATATGTGATACTGGAGACACTCGATATCTTTAAATTAATATTTAGGTTTTACTGTATATAAACAGTGTGTTTACATACATAATTTCAATGAATCTTACCTAATATCTAAGAGAATACAAAGGGTTTATGCTGTATAACTGTGCAGGGAATATTTATAAACAGTGTGGGAGAGTTTATAATGGCTTAAAATATATAAAAATAACCATACAAACATATGGTTTCTTCTTCGCGGATTTTCACCTATCGCGGGAGGGTCTGGAACGCAACCCCCGCAATCGAGGAGGGATTACTGTAATTACATTCCTGCATCTTAAAGGGGAAGAAATATAGTGTATTGTTTAATTAAATTTTACTATGGTGTTTGGTCATGTGAATATATGAATATTGTACTAAACTTTTTGTCACAGGTAGAATGTTTCACAGGTGCACATGGGTAAACTGAAGGAAGTGAAGAAGTGTTTCCTGGTTAGATATATTAAAGAAGTTGGTTGAGTAAGTTCCTAATGGGAGAAAAGGGCATCTGGGCCAGTGTGAGACAAGTAATTGAGCACCTGCAGCCACAACTTTGTGCACATTCTTGTACGTATATAAAGATTTTTTTAAAATGCTTGTTATTTCTCCATGTTCTCTGATTTCAGTTCTAACTGCTCTGTTAACCTTTACTGTTGAAATCCATTTCAACTAATGTGAACAGATTTGTTTGTACTCATAAATTGTTTCATCGATCTTAATAAAAAGAGTTGTTCCAAAAAGAACTATTTGTCTGCTAATCACTCATTACTACCTGAATCAAAATATGCCTATTTTTGTTGTGAGCTCTAGGACTGAGTTGCTAGGGCTGTCACACTACATAATAGTCCACAACTCAATAATGTTATGTTATTGAAAGCTATGACAGACAATTGCTAGAAAGTCATACGATGTAATGGCCTAATAAAAAATTGTCTGTCAGTTACAACTGCTGCAAGATCAACTTTCTATCCATCCATTTTCTAAACCATTTTCTTAACCTGCTTATCCAGACAACTACAGAGTGAATACACACATACAAGTACACTGTTATATTTCAGTCAGGGTTTTTCCCCTGGATGAGGTTCAAATCCTTATTTTATGCCATGGTTCATTTTTGACTCTTTTTTTGTATTTTTTCTGTTTGGTTGCATTATTTGCATGTATTTGATTTGATTTTGTGTATACAGTATATATAGCAAAATACCAGCGCTTCACAGAGGAGAAGTAGTGTGTTAAAGAAGTTATGAAAAAGAAAAGGAAACATTTTAAAAATAACATAGCATGATTGTCAATGTAATTGTTTTGTGACTGTTATGAGTGTTGCTGTCATCAAGGATTTGATTATCATTATTTCTGTGAATCAGGTTCGTATTTGAAGGATGTTTTGTGTTCAAGTTACATTCCGTGTTTGTTAACTGTTGTAAAGATAACAGGTTTCATTCATCGAAGTGTTCACTACCCAAATCGGTACTCGTGAATTATAAGATGTTTAACAGGCATTCCCGGTATTAAGTTGTGGATTTGCCTGCGAATATTTAGTGGCAGCGTGTCTATGAACTTAATTTAAACTTAAGCTTTACACTTTGTTTCCTATTGATATGTTTACAAAGGCTTCTTCAGCTTCAGAGGGTTGTTCCTTTCTTACTGCATCAATAAACAGCTTGTCTTCCTCTTTATCTGAGACATCACACACTGCACGCGTGGGTTTACCTTTCCCAGTCCTGCCAACTTTAGCGAAGTGGTTCAATTTACCACATTTTTACACTGTCTTCCTTTAGCTGGACATTGACTTTTTCCACCGTGTGCTTTGTTTCCGCAGTAGCTGCACTTATGAATATGCTTGTATGCGTCCCTCGCTTCAAAATCTTTTGCTGCCTTCTCAATTGTGTAATGCGTTTTTTGTTCAGCGCTCTTTGGAGCTCTTGCTTGTTGTCTGTGTACTGCATTCACAGTCAGTTCACATGAGCTACTCGGAGTACATGCATCGAAGGTTCTCAGTTGTGCTTGTGCTATCTCGTGCGATCTTGCGATGTCCATGGCTTTATTTAATGTTAGCTCAGACCCGGCACTTAAAAGTTTCTGTTGCACTTTCGCTGAGTTTGTGCCAAACACTATTCTATCTCTGACCATCTCATCTTCATTTGCATAAGCACAAAGTCCTTCACCAGCAATTATAACTCTGTTACAAAGTGATTAAAAGTTTCGTTTATACCCTGCGTCTTCTCATTAAACTTGTATCTCGGGAATATTATATTCGTCTTAGGCATGACAAACGCCTCAAAATGGTCATAGTAAGTTTTCAGTACCTTGGCTTCCTCCTGGGTGAGAGTCCATATGTTAAAAATGTTTCTTCCTTTTTCCCCAGTCCACAAGAGCAGGTAGCTGCATTTCTAACTCTCGTCTTTGCCTTTTAGCGGGCCAGAAAACATCAGCTCCATGTGCTGTCGGAACTTTTTCCATTCTCCCGGTAGGTTAAGAGAATCCCAGTCAATTCATGGTGCGGGAACTCCAACAAAATCTATGACTGTCCTCTATTCTGACACCATGTCTTGTTTTCACAAATTGTGAAAAATTAAATGATGGCAAGACTTTCTTTTAAAGTATGCAGGGGAACTTTATTTATTACAGCTCTTACATTCACGGCATCCAAGCTCTAAATTAACTTCCATAATAGTAACCTTGAAGTCCCTTTTTCTGGTGCCTTCCTGATGACATAGGTGCCTAAACCATGCCTGATAATAGTACATTTCAATGACATATAAATATTACAGTGATCACCTCGATAGACATCTCATCACCTTGTGAATCATCTACTCGTGAATCTAAGATGTTTAACAGGCATTCCCGGTATAAACTTTTTGATTTGCCTGCGAATATTTAGCGGCAGCGTGTCTATTGGATTGCTGTTGACGAATGACCTTATATGAGCAGGCACTCAGTTACGTGGGAGGTGTGGGTATGGGGGACGCAATATAGGCAGGCAGCCAACTACGTGGGAGGTGTGGTGATGGGGGACGCAACTCTGCCTCACACAGCGACTGAGCTGCAGGCTATGGCCATATATATGTACGTAAGCAGGATTCAGTGATGACCCTTTTGTAAGTAAGCTGTAAGGAATGAGCCTGCCAAATTTCAGCTTTCAACCTACACGGGAAGTTGGAGAATTAGTGATGAGTGAGTCAGTCAGTCAGTGAGGGCTTTGCTTTTTATTAGTATAGATAGATATATAAATATGCCTTGTTACAGTACATGTGTTTTGTGGGTGGTTCCCCAAGAGGTGGAGCCACCTGCCATTTACAACAAGGTACTGCCTTCATTCCTATAAAGGTGTGGGCCACCCATACTCCTTTAGGTTCATTTGAATATAATACTTGGGAACTGGTGTTTCTTTGAGATTTTTGCTTGATGCGTTAGATTTTTTGACTTTATATTCTGTTTTGACTTTGCTTTCTGAATTCTGCATTAGGACTTTGTTTGCTTAAAATTGCCTTTTATTACAGAAAATTCCTTTTTCCTTTTGTCCTCTGCAGAGCTTATTTTTTCGTTTTGAGAATTTTTGTGAAATTAAATCTTATTACATCTAATGGGCATTTGTTTGGTATTTTGTGCTTGGGATCTGTCAAATTTTATAATGGGACAAATTTGTATTATCAGTCCACATAACCTGCATGTGTTTGGATAGCAGGAAGATACTATAGTATGATATTTATATCAAGAGAGGATAGTAAGATGTTATCGATAAAGAAAAAATGTTATATTTAAAAGGATGAAAAGGAAATAGAGTATTTTCTGTTCCGTAGTTAAAAAAATCACCATGTATTGTCAAAGTTATGATCATTGATAAAAAGTGAGATAACCACCACAGTTCTAGGTAACAGTGGTAACAGTTGTTGAAGGCCTTTATAAATCAAGGGTCATCACATGATTAAGGTTTCCATCCATTCCATTATGAGCCTTCATATACAGATTTATGTCATTCATATGTTACATTCTCTCATTACTTTAATTTCTTTCACTCTTTTTCTGCATATCTGTCTCAGTTTTAATTATCAGATTGGTGACAATCCCTGTGCGATAATCTGCACAGTGTTCCACTATTATCTCATAGTTGGTTTTGTGGTCTTCCAACTGCAGCTCTTTAGGGTGTCAAGCTAGCTTTTCCGGGGTCCTTGGTAAAAATATACAATCAAGGCTTCTCCTTGTAAAGCTCTTTTTTGTCAGAGTGTGCCATAAGAGACCCCTTTCCTCAAAGCATCCTCAAATTTATAGCCCTGGAAGCAGAATGGGTGAAGTTAGTTGTCCTCGCTGAGTGGTATTTCTGTGCTGTTGAAAAAGAAGAAGACAAGGTAGTTAGCAGAGGCAGCGCCTCCTCTTGGCTTGTGGTGGCATCACCTACCCGTTAAGAACTTGGAAGGTGACCCTCTGACATACATGCATGACACAATCAAAGTGAGAATTTTAAATGAAAATGATGGAGGAGCCCCTGGTTGTATTTCTCTGCACTAATGTTTTAACTTCTGGCTTTAATTTTTATCTCACTCCGGGCTGAATGTTCCTGTACCTGTAGTCTTTTCCCCTTCATCTGAACATGAGAGACCATCTATCATTCCTACTGTTAGAAACCACCTCCTATGCATTGTAAACTGATCAACAACATCAGCCTTCATGAATATAAATTATATAACTTCAAGGTCAAGGAAGAATATAACATACAGTATTTTTACTTTCAGGAGAGCAGTAAATGCAGTAAACCTTCTTTGACCAGTTCTGAAAGTTTGGATGTGCTACAAGACCCCCTCAAAGGACCAGCTGTGAGGTTTACACATGATCTTGAATAGCATGTCATAGATCATAGGCCTCAAACTCAGGCAGTGGATGATAAAATGCAGTGCTTCAGAATCTGATCTAGAAACCCCTATCACAGAACAATATTTTATTCTTTTAGAGCAAGTGACACTATTTTGGACACACAGGCCAAAAACATCTTAGGTGAATTGGCCTCAGAATTAACAGCATACAATGAACTAACAAAATAGTTAAAAATGACTTTTAAATTTGAATTATAAAAATAACATAACATTCTTGGGAGGATCCTAGAAGCATTTGGTATAATGCAGGAACCAGCCATCCCCAGAAAAGTGGACCACACATACACACCCATAAACATGCACCAAAACACTTGTTTAATTTGCAGTTACTTATTATCCCAACATGTATGTCTTTGAGAATGTGGGAGTAAAAACAGTGTACTGGGGGAAAACCTATGCAGTTACAGTATGTGGAGAACATGCAAATACCATGCAGACAATAACCAGCTGCATAATTTGAAGCTTAATCTTTGTCTCAATCAATAGTTTATGTCAGGACACATGCAATATGACCCATGATTTCAATGTCCAGCTTATGGCAGCCACATAATTTGGCTTTGAGTCCTTCTAATGGCCACTGAAGACACTGGAGTGCACATTCTCTGATAGGAAATGCACAGCCGTATGCAAACAGAACAGCACTGTGTGCGCACAGCATGCAAGCAACAATACTGACATGGGCCAAACTGCAGTGACACCAACAGGAAAGGTACAGCAGCTTGTCCACAAACAACTTCCAGCACAAAGCAAACTGATGCACTCCATGGCAGTGAGGCACATTGCACATGCCAATGACACACATCAACTGACGGACATAAAATGCATCTGAGACAAATGCTTGACAGTTTCCTCAGTGACCTTACACTCCACTTGCAAAACAAAGAAAGTCAGAAACCAGACAGGAAGAAGCTTGTTTTTTAATTTCTCTTCATGAAGAGGGGGCACCGCATCACAGCTATCAGTTAAGGGATTGGCCCTGAGCAGATGTTGCCACAGAATGGTCACAGAATAAAGGCAGAGAGACACATTTATAGACAATTGGATTTGTATAGCAGAGACATCTGACATTTACTCTGATAGGTTCATTAATTTATCTAAATCCATCCATCCATTATCCAACCCGCTACATCCTAATTACAGGGTTATGGGGGTCTGCTGGAGCCAATCCCAGCCAACACAGGGCGCAAGGCAGGAAACAAACCCTGGGCAGGGTGCCAACCAACCGCAAACTTACCTAAATGCATTTCTAAAATAAAAGTCTTTCCCAATACTTTTGAAATCAACTCTGTGTATGTGACCGTCTCAAATCTTGCTGGGTACATGACTGTCAACCACTTTTGAAACTATCACCCAGAACCTATTTGTTTCTTGTTGTTCACTTGACCAATATCTGGTTTTCCTGATACGCTTGAACAAGTTATTTGACATGAATAAGCCCTGCTACTTCTAAGATAGATGCTATATTTTAATATGACAACAACACCAAAACACTCCATACACAAGGACTACAGTATTTGTTTGCTTGCTATCAGTAGAAACCCATGGTTCCTTTAAGTGGAACCTGAGTATGTTAAAATAAATGGAGGCCCAGTGATCAGTTATTCAATGGCTTGACCCATGGCTCAATCCCCTCTTTGGTATGGCTTGGTTCTCCTTGGAGTCAAACAGTTCTTTTGTTTACAGACCTTTATCACAGCACAGTCTCCAGTTCTTATTAACAATATTACTATCAGTAAAGCAGACTGTCATTTCATCCAGTCTGTGCTTGTATCTTCACCACTTTGTTTTTAATGGCAAAGTGAATTCTGAATATGGAAAGCACAATGCTTAATTTTCCTTCCATTGTATCCATTATGTTCAAAATAGATCCTTAAATCAAAAATTTTCCTCTATAGTTATATCTAGTTTGGCTGTTGTTGTAGACTCCACTGAATTGAAAAAATATCCATCATAACCAATAAATCATCACAACATAAAATAAAGAAAATATCTCTTTCTGTCAGATAAATATATATATATATGGGAGTGTGGCTTATCAGTATTACCTGAAATCACTCTCAGGTGTAGTGGAAGTCCTCTATAGGGCTTTGCAGCTCCCACTAGTGGCCCCCACAGAACCCAACATGGCTGCATCAAACTCCAGCTCCTATGGTGCCACAGCTGCCCAGGAGGGCTACCCTCTAGTGTCCCATGGGGTGGTATTTGCTCAGGTGTCCTCGCCAGGTAACGGTAGTGGCTGCTATACATATATTGTCAGAAACTCAACACAGTCATAGCAAGGTTTGGGCAAGCTACCTGTATATTTGGCATCCTGGCTGCAAAATTGCAAAATGTTATATAGCACTGATATGCACAAAACCGAGTCTAAAACAGAACTGAGGGAATAAGGAAAAGGTGGAGGCTTTTAAAGGGGAAGACAGGAAGTGAAGTCAAACGGGTCGGGATCATAAGGGTCTTCAGCTATTGGCTTGTGCCTGGACGTGACATCAAAGGGGCTGGAGCCGACAAGGTCTTTCTACATAGGCGTGGAGAGAGCCCCGACAATGAACGAGTGAAAACTTGCATGGCTTTAGGTCAAAAAACCACCGGGCGACCTGTGGATTTGTTCCTTGTGTAGGGCTATCCACTGTAAAGGTTCATGGTCCGTGACAAGGGTTAATTCCTGGCCCAACAGGTAGTACTTCAGTTGCGTAATCGCCCATTTAATAGCAATGCCTCCCTCTCCACTGCTCTCTCATTCCAGCAGATTCTGGCTCAGGGACATGATGGGGTGTTCCACACCATCGACGCTTTGGTTCAGCACGGCCCCCAGACCTGTGTCCGAAGCGTCCGTCTGGAGGGTGAAAGATAAGAAAAGTTATGTGCTTTCAAAATTGGTGTCGACGTAAGGACCTGCTTCAAGTCACTAAATGCAGCGCCTGTCTTTTCAGTCCATTCCGCAATGTTTGGGGCCCTCTTCTTTGTCAAATCAGTCAAGGGTGCCGCTCTTTCCGGTGGTGGAACCCCGCCAAACTAAGAAAGGCTTATATCTGGCGCTTGGTTCGCGGACAGGGCCATTCCAAAATGGCATCCACTTTGGAGCACTATGGCTTCACGGTACCCTGACCCACCAGGTAGTTAAATACTTGGCTTCGCTCAATCCAAATAAGCATTTCTTGGGATTAAAGTCTGGCCTCACCAAGTGTCCGCAATACCGCTTTTACCTGCTGTAGGTGTTCCATCCATGGGCTGGAATAGATGAACATGTCATCCAGGTAGGCTGTATGAGTTATGAGGCCTGAGCACTTTGTCCACCAGACACTGGAAGGTTGCTGGAGGCCTGTGTAACCCAAACTGAAGGACACCATACTGCCAGTGTCTGCTAAGAGTGCTAAATGCAGTCTTAACCTTTGCAGAATCCATTAAAGGAACCTGTCAGTACCCCTTCGTCATGTCCAGTGTGGTCAAATACTGAGCTTGTCCAAGCCTATCAAGGAGGTCCTCCACTCGTGGCATTGGATAAGCATCAAACTGGGAAACTTGATGAAGTCGATGAAAATCATTGCAAAACTTTCATCTCCCGTCAGGCTTAGCAACCAATGCAATAGAACTGGACCAGGGACTGTGACTTTCCTCGATTACTCCTAGTTCCTGCATGTGCTTGATCTCAAGCTCCACATCTCTTTTTGCCCCTGGAAAAGCGATACGGATGTTCTCAGACTATAACCCCGGGCTCTGTCACAATGTTGTGATCAATCAGAGAGGTACTTCTGGAGTTTTCACTCACTACCTCTGGGACAGACAGGATAACTGTCTCCAGCTCCCGTCGCTGTCTGGGACATAAATCTGCGCCGAAAGCAGGGCTGACTGGAGGAGGGATCGGGATAGCTGTCCTTCCGAGGTTTCAGCAGATTTACATGATAAACCCACTTCCTCAGCCGATGATTGGGTTGACTCACCAAATAGTCGATGAGTCCTTTCCTCTCCTTAACTTCGTATGGACCTTGCCAATGGGTAAATAACTTAGAGTGGGAGGTAGGTACTATGACCATGACCCGATCTCCCGGGTGGAACTCATGGAGAGACGTGCCACGGTTGTAATATCGGACCTGTGCTGCTTGTGCCTCTTCCTTCTGACTTTTAAGGAGGGGCCGAATTTTACCAAATCTATCGTGTAATTCTGCAATATATTCCAATAAATATGTAGAGGTAACAGCCTGTTCTTCCCATCCTTCTTTTAAAATCTATACTAATGAAAGGCAAAGCCCTCACTGACTGACTGACTGACTCACTCACTCACTCACTCATCACTAATTCTCCAACTTCCTGTGTAGGTAGAAGGCTGAAATTTGGCAGGCTCATTCCTTACAGCTTACTTACAAAAGTTGGGCAGGTTTTATTTCAAAATTTTACGCGCAATAGTCATAACTGGAACCTATTTTTTTGTCCATATACTGTAATAGAGTGCAGCTCGATGGCCGTGGGAGGTGGAGTTGCGTCTCGCGTCATCGCGCCTCCCACGTAATTGAGTGCCTATTCGCGGGTGAAGGACTGTGCTTAGCATATTCATAAGTAAAAATATCTGAATCACAAACTGATGTTAATTATATTTTGTCCATGAATACTTATTAAATAATTCCAAATAGTCTGTCCGCTTCCTTTCATAGCTTTTCCGATGGTTGTGCTGCTTCCAGGCATGTATTTTCGTATTAAAGCATTTAACCAATCACATTTCAGCCATCATTTGTTGCCAGGCAGAGAGGCTTTCACAATCCGTTGTGCAGGCACTCTAACAGAATAAATGTCGATTAACCTGTTGCTTCAACCAATCAGATTTTGAGTTGGTGTCAGTACGGCCCTCTAGCAGGCATATGGCAATGTCACCGTATTCAGACCCATTAACTGGATAGAAGCCACAGGTTCAACTTTCAGCATTAGCTTCGATGGCGATAGAAAGGGACTTTTTGATGGAACTGAGGTGCATGGATAATCCGTACGACCTATTGATTGAACTTTTTTTGAGGAAAGAGAGGATGGATTTTGTTTACAAATAATCAGAATTTTTGGTGAGTAAAATGTTGCGATTTTCCTAAATAATATTGCAAGTTTATGAGTTATTATTGACGTTTTATATGTGTGTCGCAGCTGTGGGTGCAGTAGAAAGGAACTTGTTCACCCTTGGTTTGTCTATTCAATAAAGGCATTTATTGTGGCTACAGGAGTTATCTATCTGTGATGCAGTGGCTCTTTATACTGTATTTCTGCATATTAAGATGTTTTTAATAACCATAAATTAGTTTTTGAGGGGCTGATTGATTTAGACGGAGCAGTACTGAAGGTCTAGGTGTGAGATGCACAGTCCGCTAATGGACCAAATGATACGTACATTTAATGAACATTACAACCCGAAAATAAACAAAACTGTAGAGAGGCCCGTGATTAAATAAAAGGTAAAAAAGTAAGAGAGAAGCGACGGTGACTTATTGAGGCAGGCAGCCGAGACCACAATAGCACAGGGCTCGATGTAGTGTGCATTAAGTCGATCTAAAATGCGCGCTCAGATTCAAAAAAATATATCCTTTCAAGTTCTATTTGGATATAAGTAGGTTCTATTTAGTCGACAGAAATATCTTTGGTAGGAATGTAAGTTGAATTCAGTCTTTACATTTCTATGGTGAAGAAAAATTTATGCAATGATGACTAAATTTAACTTATTTCTGTCGACTAAATAAAAATTACTTATATTTAAAATTTAAATAGAACTTGAACAGATAGTTCATAATGCCCAAGCAGCACTACGTGCACGTAAGAGCAGAAGTCATCCATTTTAACAAGCAGCTATTGCACTGATACGAAATAGCCTGACCATTTTATTATTTAGGAATGGATAGATAAATTAAGATTTTGTACAAATAATGTTTTTCATTTTTCTTCCTCGATGGATTCTGGCACACCCAGCAACAGCTGCTTGCACCCCAAAGGGTATATATATACATATATATATATATATATATATATATATATATATATATATATATATATATATATATATAATACTAATAAAAGGCAAAGCCCTCACTCACTGACTGACTCACTGACTGACTCATCACTAATTCTCCAAGTTCCCATGTAGGTAGTAAGCTGAAATTTGGCAGGCTCATTCCTTACAGCTTCCTTACAAAAGTTGGGCAGGTTTCATTTCGAAATTCTACGCGTAATGGTCATAACTAGAAGCTATTTTTCTCCATTTACTGTAATGGAGTTGAGCTCGAAAGCCGTGGGGGTGGAGTTTCGTGTGACATCATCACGCCTCCCACGTAATCACGTGAACTGACTGTGACCGCAGTACCTAGAAAAGAAGGAAGAGCCCCCAAAGAGCGCTGAAGAAAAACGCTGAATACTTTATTTGCGAGATACAAGTTTAATGAGAAAACACAAGGTATAAATGAGACTTTGGATCACTTTGTAACAGATTTAAACTTGCTGTAGCGAGAAACTTTTAAGTGCCAGGTCTTAGCTAACATTAAATAATGCCGTGGACATCGCAAGATCGCACGAGATAGCACAGGCACAGCTCAGAAGCTTCGATGCATGTACTCTGAGTGGCTCACGTGAGCTGAGTATGAGCGCAGTGCGCAGAGAAAGCAAGACTTCTAAAGAGCACAGAGAGTTTTGCTCATGTGAACGTGTCTGCAAAAAGTCGCGTTTCCTGCACTGCAAAAATACTACAAAAGTCGGGCAGTTGGCAGAGCGCGCGCGTGCGTAGCTGTGCCAGCCTTTGAGACGCTGACTGCGATTCTGCCTTAAGTGAAAGTAAACGTGTCTGCAAAAAGTGCCGTTTCCTGCACTGCAAAAATACTACAAAAGTCGGGCAGTCGGCGCGAGTGTGCGCGTGCGTAGCTGTGCCGGCCTTTGAGACACTGACTGCGCTTCTGCCTTAAGTGAAAGTAAAAACTTTTAATTTTTTTCCCCTTTCCCATGAGCTATAGCCCACACAACTGTAAACACGGGATCCCATTTCTAGACCACGGGAAACTAATATTAAGGCACTTCGCACTTTCTTTTACACGTATATGATTATGAGGTCGTCAGGTCGGATTATGAAGACACGCACAGGAGTGGAGGATCGACAGTGCCATCCATCCCAGACAGTTAATGGCAGGGCCGTCTCTCCAGTCTACACGAGAACAACCGCGACACTCATATTGTCAGCGAAGACCTCTCTCTACACTATATTAAAGAAAAAGGCAAGTTTCCTTTCTTTACAACTTTTTTCCTTTTATCCTCAACCAAAGCCTTTCTCTCTTAACACTGCAGAGCACACAAAAATGATTTTCTTTTAATTGCTGGTAATACCGGTAAGGCACTCAGAAATTTGGACGTTCACATAGAAAATGTAATTTCTATACCACAGTCGTTGTGTAGCGCCTTTCAAAAGGGATCAACTACCAAGAGATGATCCATATACATTTTAGCTGCTGTTAGTACTACTTACCTGTTATGTTATACCGGCTTTAAAATGTAGCTTACCCGAAAACCACTCCACTGGTGCTCAATGTATCTTTACTTTTTAAACATTAATGTTTTACTGTTTAATAGCTTATAGACTACATTTTATTTTTTCCCTTGCACTCAGTGAGCGAGGCCAATGGATGATCAGTTATATATATATATATATATATATATATATATATATATATATATATATATGAATGACCTCCAAAGAGCGCGGAGACTTTTGATCACGTGAATGTGTCTGCGAAAAGTGGCGTCTCCTGCCCTGCAAAACTCGAGCTGCCGGCCTTTGAGACGCTGACTGCGCTTTTGCCTTAAGTCAAAGTGAGCACTTTTAATTTTTTCATCCTCCCCCTGAGCTATAGACACCGTCTTTAAAATGTAGTTTACCCGAAGCCACTACATTAAAGCTCAATGTAGCTTAACTTCTTAAAACGTTAATGTTTTACTGTTTAATAACTTATAGACCACCTTTTATTATTTTTCCCTTGCATTCAGTGACCAAAGCTATACACACACATATAGACACATACATATATATATACCTGTGTGTATGTATGTACAGTGGTGTGAAAAACTATTTGCCCCCTTCCTGATTTCTTATTCTTTTGCATGTTTACCACACAAAATGTTTCTGATCATCAAACACATTTAACCATTAGTCAAATATAACACAAGAAAACACAAAATGCAGTTTTTAAATGATGGTTTTTATTATTTAGGGAGAAAAAAAATCCAAACTTACATGGCCCTGTGTGAAAACGTAATTGCCCCCTTGTTAAAAAATAACCTAACTGTGGTGTATCACACCTGAGTTCAATTTCCGTAGCCACCCCCATGCCTGATTACTGCCACACCTGTTTCAATCAAGAAATCACTTAAATAGGAGCTGCCTGACACAGAGAAGTAGACCAAAAGCACCTCAAAAGCTAGACATCATACCAAGATCCAAAGAAATTCAGAAACAAATGAGAACAGAAGTAATTGAGATCTACCAGTCTGGTAAAGGTTATAAAGCCATTTCTAAAGCTTTGGGACTCCAGCGAACCACAGTGAGAGCCATTATCCACAAATGGCAAAAACATGGAACAGTAGTGAACCTTCCCAGGAGTGGCCGGCCGACCAAAATTAACCCAAGAGCGCAGAGACGACTCATCCAACAGGTCACAAAAGACCCCAGGACAACGTCTAAAGAACTGCAGGCCTCACTTGCCTCAATTAAGGTCAGTGTTCACGACTCCACCATAAGAAAGAGACTGGGCAAAACGGCCTGCATGGCAGATTTCCAAGACACAAACCACTGTTAAGCAAAAGAACATTAGGGCTCGTCTCAATTTTGCTAAGAAACATCTCAATGATTGCCAAGACTTTTGGGAAAATACCTTGTGGACTAATGAGACAAAAGTTGAACTTTTTGGAAGGCAAATGTCCTGTTACATCTGGCGTGAAAGGAACACAGCATTTCAGAAAAAGAACATCATACCAACAGTAAAATATGGTGGTGGTAGTGTGATGGTCTGGGGTTGTTTTGCTGCTTCAGGACCTGGAAGGCTTGCTGTGATAGATGGAACCATGAATTCTACTGTCTACCAAAAAATCCTGAAGGAGAATGTCCGGCCATCTGTTTGTCAACTCAAGCTGAAGCGATCTTGGGTGCTGCAACAGGACAATGACCCAAAACACACCAGCAAATCCACCTCTGAATGGCTGAAGAAAAACAAAATGAAGATTTTGGAGTGGCCTAGTCAAAGTCCTGACCTGAATCCAATTGAGATGCTATGGCATGACCTTAAAAAGGCGGTTCATGCTAGAAAACCCTCAAATAAAGCTGAATTACAACAATTCTGCAAAGATGAGTGGGCCAAAATTCCTCCAGAGCGCTGTAAAAGACTCATTGCAAGTTTTCGTAAACGCTTGATTGCAGTTATTGCTGATAAGGGTGGCCCAACCAGTTATTAGGTTCATCGGGCAATTACTTTTTCACACAGGGCCACGTAGGTTTGGATTTTTTTTTCTCCCTAAATAATAAAAACCATCCATCCATCCTCTTCCGCTTATCCGAGGTAGGGTCGCGAGAGCAGCAGCTTAAGCAGAGAGACCCAGACTTCCCTCTCCCCGGCCACTTCTTCCAGCTCTTCCGGGAGAATCCCAAGGCGTTCCCAGGCCAGCCGGGAGACATAGTCCCTCCAGCGTGTCCTGGGTCTTCCCCGGGGCCTCCTCCCAGTTGGGCGTGCCCGGAACACCTCACCAGGGAGGCGTCCAGGAGGCATCCTGATCAGATGCCCGAGCCACCTCATCTGACTCCTCTCGATGCGGAGGAGCAGCGGCTCTACTCTGAGCCCCTCCTGGATGACTGAGCTTCTCACCCTATCTTTAAGGGAAAGCCCAGACACCCTGCGGAGGAAACTCATTTCAGCCGCTTGTATTCGCGATCTCGTTCTTTCGGTCACTACCCATAGCTCATGACCATAGGTGAGGGTAGGAGCGTAGATCGACTGGTAAATTGAGAGCTTTGCCTTACGGCTCAGCTCCTTTTTCACCACGACAGACCGATGCAGAGCCCGCATCACTGCGGATGCCGCACCGATCCGCCTGTCGATTTCACGCTCCATTCTTCCCTCACTCGTGAACAAGACCCCGAGATACTTGAACTCCTCCACTTGGGGCAGGATCATTTAAAAACTGCATTTTGTGTTTACTTGTGTTATATTTGACTAATGGTTAAATGTGTTTGATGATCAGAAACATTTTGTGTGACAAACATGCAAAAGAATAAGAAATCAGGAAGGGGGCAAATAGTTTTTCACACCACTGTATATATATATATATATATATATATATATATATATATATATATATATATATATCTATACTAATAAAAGGCAAAGCCCTCACTGACTGACTGACTCACTGACTCACTCACTGACTCATCACTAATTCTCCAACTTCCCGTGTAGGTAGAAGGCTGAAATTTGGCAGGCTCATTCCTTACAGCTTCCTTACAAAAGTTGGGCAGGTTTCATTTCGAAATTCTACGCGTAATGGTCATAACTGGAAGGTATATTTCTCCATATACTGTAATGGAGTTGAGCTAGAAAGCAGTGGGGGCGGAGTTTTGTGTGACATCATCACGCCTCCCATGTAATCACGTGAACTGATTGTCAATGCAGTGCGTAGAAAACCAGGAAGAGCTCCAAAAAGCACTGAAGAAAACATGCATTATATAATTGAGAAGGCAGCGAAACAATAAGAAGCGAGCGAGTGACATTTACAACCATATTCATGAGTGCTGCTACTTCGGAAACAAAGCACGGTGTAAACCTAAAGTTTAAATTAAGTTCATAGACACGCTGTCGCTGGTGTTTGTCATGCCCACGGGTAATGCGGGATACAAGTTTAATGAGAGGACGCAGGATATAAACGAGAGTTCTGATCACTTTGTAACTAAGTTAAAATTGCAGGTAAAGGGCTGTGCTTATGCAAATTCCGAGAGACTGTGTTTGTGGGGGATTGACAGTTAAGGCGGGTGGGGGAGTCACGTTATTATCTCCCCTCCCATTCACCTCATTTCACTCTGAGCTGAGCTCCACAGCTAACTCAGTCTTATAGAAGTGACTTTGTGACGCTGCTACCAAATACTCACAAAAACATCCACAAGTTAATACACTCGCTGTCTCTAGAGTTTTTCCACACTGAATCCTCCAGGCACTATTTACAAAAGGTTACATTGACAATCGTGTTATGTTATTTTTAAAATGTTTTCTTTTCTTAGCACAAGCACAGCTGAGAAGCTTCGATGCATGTGCTCCATAACACTTTAAAAAATAATGCATTTAATCACACTTTCAATTCCAAGCAAAGGGGAACTTCTGTCAATGCATGATTTCCTGGTACACGGATTACATTGATCAGCGCTTCCTGATTCATTTTACAATCGCACCCACTTGGTTTGAGAAGAAGTATGAAAAAATATGAGGTTAACACAGAAAAACAGATCACCAATTGAATTTTTATGAATAATCGATTCGCCATCAATAATTGTTTTGGTAAAGCCATACTCAGTGTAATCCTCCTTCCATTTTATACATTTTTCCGCCACTAGCCATGATTAAATGAAGGGTAAAAAAGTAAGAGCGAAGCGAGGGTGACTTATTCAGGCAGGCAGGTGACAGCTCAATAGCTCGAATTTGGATATAAGTAGATTCTATTTAGTCCCCAGAAATATTTTTGGTAGGAATGGAAGTTGAATTTAGTCTTTAAATTTCTATGGTAAAGAAAAAGTTATGCAATGATGACTAAATCTAACTATATAAAGTTAAAACTTGTATATATAAAGTCATTCCCGAATATATAAAGTCAAAACTTGATTATATAAAGTCACTGTCAGAATAAATAAAGTCAAAATTTGAATATATAAAGTCAGCGTCGGTATATATAAAGTCAAAACCTGAGTATATAAAGAAGGCGTTGGAATATTTTGGAATATATAAAGTAAGCGCTACAATATATAAAGTCAAAACTTAAATATATAAAGTCAGCGTCGGAATATATAAAGTTAAATCTTGAATATATAAAGTCAACATCGGAATATATAAAGTAAGCGCTGGAATATATAAAGTCAAAACTTCAATATATAAATTCAGCGTCGGAATATACAAAGTCAGCGCTGGAATATCCATCCATTTCCCAACCTGTTGAATGCGACCACAGGGTCACGTCTGCTGGAGCCAATCCCAGCCAACACTGGGCGCAAGGCAGGAACCAATCCTGGGCAGGGAACATGCATCATCTTCAAAACATTAACCGAACAGTGTTTTTTTAATTTATTTTTCTGAATACGTTTTTGTTAACTGACTTTAGTTCAGAGTCGTTTCAATCAATATATTTTGACTTTGACTTTATATATTCAGGAATGAGTTTATATACTCCGATGTTGACTTTATATAATCAGGAATGACTTTATAAATTCCGACGCTGGCTTTATATATTCAGGTTTTGACTTTATATATTCCAGTGCTGACTTTATATATTCTGACGCTGACTTTATGTATTCAAGTTTTTACTTTATATATTTCGACAGTGACTTTATATATTCAAGTTTTGACTTTATATATTCTGACGCCGACTTTATATATTCAGAAAATCAATGTATTTGCCTGTTTGGCACCCCATAGTATATGTGTGTGTGTATATATGTACACATGTGTATATATATATATATATATATATATATATATATATATATATATATATATATATATATATATATATATATATGCCAGCAACACTCGACAATGACAAAACAATTACGTTGTCAATCATGTTATGTTATTATTAAAATGTTTCCTTTTCTATTTACTTCTCCGCTGCCAAGCGTGGGTATTTTGCTATAAATATATATATATAGATACAGATATATATATATATATATATATATAGATATGAAAACAACACTCATATCAATGACAAAACAATTACATTAACTATCATGTTACGTTATTTTTTAAATTTTTCCTTTTCTTTTTCATAACTTCTTTTACACACTACTTCTCCGCTGCGAAACGCGGGTATTCTGCTAGTATATATATATATATATATACACACACACACCTATCTACATTATATATACACACACATACACACACACACACACACACATATATATAATTTGTGTGTATGTATGTGTGTGTATATATGATGTAGATAGGTATGTATATATATATATGTGTGTATATATAGATATGTATATATATATGAAGAAATGTATGTGTATATATATATATATGTATGTGTATATATATATGTGTGTATATATATATATATATATATATATATATATATATATATGTGTGTGTGTGTATATATGTACACTCAAACCGATTAAAGCAGAAGCAATCCAAGCTGTGAGAAAACACTAAAATTGAGGCGTGTCAGACGTCGTGGTACATTTTCTGATGCAGCTAGACAAAAACAACTTTGTGACGCTGCGGCCAAATGCACAAAACAATTACTTTGACAATCATGTTACGTTATTTTTAAAATGTTTCCTTTTCTTTTTCATTACTTCTTTAACACACGACTTCGCTGGAAGCGCGGGTATTTTGCTAGTATATATATATATATGACAGCAACACTCATAACAGTGACAAAACAATTACACTGACAATCATGTTACGTTATTTTCAAAATGTTTCCTTTTCTTTTTCATTACTTCTTTAACACACTACTTCTCCGCTGTGAAGCGCGGGTATTTTGCTAGTATCTAATATATCCAGGGGTTGTTGCCAATAGAATTATTCAAAAGGGCGTCGGTTTAAGGATTATATACCACGGCCTTTAGATGCTTTATTTTAAGTAACTGGGCAGTTTCCTTGAACGTCTCTGTGGTAGAAGGCGTCCCTTGGTCCATCAAGACTTCCATAGGGATACCGCCTCGTGCAAAGACCCCTATGAACTCCCATGCAATGGCTTTACAAGTAGCTGAGTGCAATTGAAAATTGTAGGGGTATTTGGTAGCATAATCTATGAGGACTAAAATGTACTTGTGTCCTCGGGCTGAGGGTTCTAGGGGTCCAACTAAATTGACCCCAATTCAATCAGGAGAATAGGAACAAGATGAGCACGGCCCTTCCTAGGAATTTGTCGCAATTGACACTCCAGACAGGAAATGCAAAAGCGACAAACCTCCTCATTGATTCCTGCCCAATTAAAGCGGAGTTAGATCTTCTCCAGGGTTTTCTCGGTGCCCAAATGGCCACCTAGGAGGTGGGCGTGTGGTAAGTCACAGTCCCGCCGCCAGAAGGTCTGCGGGATTAGCAGTAGCCTTCTCTTCTGTCCCTCATGCTCTGCTACACAATACAGAGGGTCATTTTCTAGAACAAAGTGTGTCATCGACTGGTGAGTTGACCAGGACCACTGCATTTTTGGCAAACTTAAGAGAATCGTCATTCCACTGCTCCCTTTTAAAAGAAGCCAGCATCTCTCTAAAATGAAACTGCAAAATGGAGAGAGGGTCAGGGCCGACCTCAAGGGGCGTGGTTTTCTCCTGTTCCGTCTCGTCACTGGTGGATGACGTATTGGCTCGCGGCAGTTCAAGAGTTGCCACGTCACTCAAGGAGTCTCTCCACCGGCTGGTTACACAGCGTGGAGGCAGCTTCAGACGGCTCAACCCCATCTACAATTAGGCCTAAGTTAAAACCAGGAATGGTATGTGTCTCACCGCTTTTAATTTTAGACCAGTCCTGCCCCAGTATCACCAGATGTGGTGTATTTGGGAGGACCATCATGGTTAATTTTTTAACAATCCTCCACAACTGATGACACAGGTGGCAGACATGTACCAGCGGATTTCTCCATGGACACAGGTGATAGTGGTCTTAATCTTTAACCACTTTTGAGGTAGCACAAAAAAGCAGACGACAATGGTAATGTTGTTGCAGGAATCAAATAAAGTTTTGGTCTTAAACCCGTTTATGATCACCACTCCTGTGTGTGGAACCGCTTAGGGGTTAGTCAGAGCACACCAACACCTCCCCTCTCTCCACCCGCATCCCTCCTCGTTCTCAAGCGGTCTGCATGCCCGCGACTCCGGGGATGTTGGCACCACCTCCAGGTTCTGGGGGGGTTACATTTTGGGAAGTACACCGGCTGAGCTCAACTAAGGAACGGCTCTGCTCCCCCAGGTTGCGAGGCTGTCCCTGCAACTTAATGTGTTCTATTAACCCTTCCATATTTAGAGAAAAGCCAAGCAAAATGACACCTTTTATTGGCTAACTAAAAAGATTACAATATGCAAGCTTTCGAGGCAACTCAGGCCCCTTCTTCAGGCAAGATCTTTACCCCAGTCTGGCTGGATGAAACCGGGGGGTAGAGCATTTAGGACCTGCCTTGCCACCTGCTCCACTATATGACAGGACTTGTTTTCACCTGGCTGTAACCAGTGCCTTACTGCAGCCCATAATGACCAGGCTTGCTTGTGGGTTGGCCGCTCTGGGTTGAAAATCCACTTTATCACTTTATTCACCTGCCAGTCTGGGGCACCCCAGGTGGAAATCGGGGCTCTGTCTTCACAGAGAGGCAGGCATTCTCCCTTGAGAGAGCATAATACGCCCCCTTCGCCTCCACCATCCGGAGTAGCCCAATTCTGTGAGTCCCTCCCACACACTCTCTGGCCTGCCCAGGCTGTCCAGCTAAGCATGCATTGAGCAGAGTTAATACTCCGTCCCGAACCGTGGGACACCCACCCTGCCTGAAAACTCGGCCACAGTATGCTCCCACCTGGGTACTTTTCAGGTCCCGTCCCCTTCTCTTCTGGGATTCAACCATCCTGCCGACTACGCCAATGTCAGAAACAACACACAGAGTCATAGCAAGGTTCGGGGCAGCCATCCATATATTTGGTATCGTGGCTGCAAAGTCGCAAAATGTTATGCAGCACGGATGTGCACAAAACGAAGTCCAAAACAGAACTAAGGGAATAAGGAAAAGGTGGAGACTTTAAAAGGGGAAGACAGGAAGTGAAGTCAGAGGGGTCAGGCTCATCGATAGGCTCCAGGCTGGAAGTGACATCAAAAGGGCCGGAGGCAACAAGGTCTTCCTCCATAGGCTCATACCCAGAAGTGACATCAACAGGGCAAGGTGGAATCTCCCATGGATGATCTGCAGGAAAGCGAGAAAAAGAATCAATGCATTCTGCCACATCTGTCTGACTCGGAATTGCCCTTACTCAAGCCCTTTAGCTGCCTCCCGGTGTGCACATATGTGACAACGCACAGAGCAATAATATGTTTACTGGCCATGACGTTTGTGAAAAAATTTAAGCGCACATGAACCCTGTCAGATTAAAGCTGTCAACAATGACTGACAAAGGTTCAATAGTGAATTGTCAAAGAGCAGCTGGACTAAGAGTGAGAGGGTACTTTTCAGAAGAGTGCATTCAGCTACTACCTGCATATACAAGAGTGTACATCCTACTAGAACAAAGTAGCATCCCTACTTTGGAAACAGTGAAAGGTTTGACCCATATTCTTAGTATGGCAGAAAAAATACCAGATTTTTACCTGCGGGTTTTCTAAATGGCTATGACAGTGCACAAGCCCTGAAACCGAAACAAGTGATCTTAGGGGAGGATTATGAGCCATATGCAGTCGAGACTGATCTAGGCTGGAGTATAGTAGGATCCATAACATCTGTACAAATCTCTGTAAAGGAACTACTGTTTGTTATACCTGCCTCTGTGATTAAGGCACTGATTTCTTGGACACAGAGCTCAGAGGAAAGAATATATCTCAAGAAGATATCCAGTTTCTAAAGCTCTTGAATGGTAAAATTCATCACAATAAAGGACATCTTGAAATGCCTCTTCCCTTCAAAGAGCATTCTATACCGCCTAACAATAAGCAGCTTGCTGAGGCATTTAAAAAGAAAATTCCCAAATGCAAAGAGGATTACGTGAACAAGCCAGAGTAAATTGTGCATTGCTTGACAATGTATGTAAATTCAGTAGTTTATAAAATTAACCTCCTTTCTTTGTTTTCTCTGACCATTCTGACCATATTGTAACAGACTGCTTTTGAAAAATGGTCCCTCCAAGGCATTTTGCTGAGAAGTAATTAAAAGATACAATGAACAGCTTTTCTCCTTCCTGATTACTGAACTGTCCTGTTAGAGGATGTTTCTTTCTTTAATAAGATGCTAAAGTTCTACCACAACTTCCAGTGCAAAGTGTGTTGGGAGTAAAGTAGAATGCTGAAGCTAATGCATTTTCATTCAATGTTGTTGTCGATGAATGGCCAGCCACATGGCGAGGAACACAATCAATGGTCACAAGTGTGTATGATCCATTAGGGTTTCTTTCTCTCTCTCTACTGGGAAAAGAATACTTCAAGAGATGTGCAAATGGGGCATAGGATGGGATGAACCTCTTTCCCCTGAATTAAAGCCAAAGTGGGAAGTGTGGCTCCATGATTTGAAAAACCCTCAAGTAATTTACATAAAAAGATGTTTCTTTCCTGAGAACCTTGGCACAACACAAAAAATTGAGTTACTTCGCTTTTCAGATGCTACCAATAATTGTTATGATCAGTGTTCATATATTAGGATTGTGACTGACAAACAAGTGCATTGTGCTCTGATCATGGGTAAGGCCAGGGTGGCACCCACAAAGGTTGTTACCATACCTCACCTTGAGATGACTGTGGCTACAGTGAGTAGCATTCTTAGAGAGGAGCTAGAATTGAAGATAGATCAGGAATTCATCTGGACAGATTCGCAGGTAACGCTTGGGTATATCAAAAATGAAGCTCAGCTCTTCCATGTTTTGGTGGTAACCATAAAGACCAATAAAGACCAAATGGGATCCATTAGTGTAAAAGAATGAAAAATAGCCACCTTTGTAATCATAAAGGCAGCACAAAGGCAAGCCTTTGAAGTGGAGCTGAATTATTTCAGTCTAAAATCTGCCAAGCTATGAAAAACTCACAAGATTTACCAACTTGACCCATTTCTTGAAAATGGACTGCTCAGGGTTGGAGGGTGATTGTGAAAATCTTCCACATCATTTGACTTGAAGCATCCAGTAATTCTTCCTAAGGATGTTATTATTACACAATTAATACTTCATCCCTGCCACAAGAAAACTCAGCATCAAGGAAAAAGGGCAAACTCTGAATGAACAGAGCAAGTGGATATTGTATAATAAGTGCCAGTAAGGTAGTGGCCAAGCATATTAAATATTGTGTCACCTGCAGAAAGACATGAAGACCAAATGAGGAGCAACGCACGGCAGACCTGCCTGCTGATCAAGTAACACCTTCTCCTCCATTCTCGTATATTAGAATGTTTTGGATCTTTCCATACAAGTCTAGGGCGGAAGGAATTCAAGAGATATGGTCTGTTGTTCACATGCTTATGCTCTAGAGTCATTCACATAGAAATGTTAGAAGATCTTACAACCGATGCATTTTGAAATGCTTTGAGATCCTTTATATCAATTAGAGGAGCAATGAGGCAAATTCAATCAGACCAAGGTATGAATTTCCTTGGAGCAAAAAATGAGCTGGGGAAAGGTCTGTTGGAGTTAGACAAGGAATGAATCACAGCTTATCTTGCAAAAAAACTGTGACTTTCTGATGAATGTTCCTGAAGCAAGTCACAATGGAGGAGTGCTAAATACAAACAATTAGAAATGTAATGCGCTCTGTCCAGACACAAGCTGCAGGAAGACTAGATGACTATTCACTGAGGACATGTTTCTATGAGGCCATGTCGATCATGAATAATCACCTACTCACTATGAATACAATCAATGATCCTAAGAGTGTTGAGCCTTTAACACCCAATCATTTTCTCACAATAAAGGCCTCTGTGCCTCTTCCACTTTCTGGCAAGTTTATCAGAGACGATTTGTATACTAAGAAAAGGTAGTGTAGAGTGCAATACTTGTCAGAGCAGTTCTGGAGCAGATGGTGCAAGAAACTTACCTGACCAACTTACACCCAAAAGAAATATATTAGTTAGAAATGTAGTAATTGTCAAGGAGGACAATATTCCCAGAAATTAGTGCAGAAACAAGTGAAGACGATTATGGCTTAGTACAAAAGGTTAAAATTCAAATGGGACCAAGGGATATAGGAAAGAAAGGTGATGTCTTAGAAACTTAAATCATGGTGCTGTTTAAATGTTTGAGTCTGAAGTAACATAAAGGATGTAAAATTCATCCATCCATCCATTTTCCAACCCACTGAATCTGAACACAGGGGTCTGCTGGAGCCAATCCCAGGGAACAAGGCTGGAACCAATCTCAGGCAGGGTGCCAACCTACCACAGGACACACACTAGGACCAATTTAGAATCGCCAATCCACCTAACCTGTATGTCTTTGGACTGTGGGAGGAAACTGGAGCGGCCAGAGGAAACCCATGCAGACACGAGAAGAACATGCAAACTCCATGCAGGTAGAACCCAGGAAGCGAACCTGGGTCTCCTAACTGCAAGGCAGCAGTGCTACCACTGCGCCAAAGTGCCTTCCTGTAAAATCCATTTTTGTCTTAAAAAGGGTAAAAGGAAATTTACAAGATTTATTAAATTCTGTTTGAATATGGTTAACATAAATCTTTGCAATTTTGGTGGAAGTGTAGCTGTTGCAAGTGTATTTGTATATATATGTAAATTTGATACTTGAGTTTGTGAAATATTTTTTGTAAATTATATTATATATTATAATAGTTGTGATGCAATCTTATTGTAGATAATATTTTCTTTTCAAGTGCAAATTTATTTCATTTATTTTAGATCTCAATGTATTTGTACATAAGTATACAAAGTTGGTTTGAATGGAAGCGTGCTGAGACACTTAATGGATGCTAAACTGAAGAAAGGCATTTTCTTTTGATAATATGGGCATGAGTGTGGTGTTAGAGAGACTGTAATAAAGACTCCTGAATTTTATTTTAATTTTTCACTGTGTTTGAGAGCTGTAAAAAGGGAGAGAGCAAATAAATACTATTCAAACATCAGTCAGAGAGTGGTCTCATTTGTACCAGGAGAAAACTTTATCAGGAGCAACTACACACTTAGTCATTTGGCCCTTGGGTTCCCAGGTCATAGAAGCACGGTCAGTAACATGAACTTTGTACCATATAAATAAGGCCAGAATTTTTTTAGGGCACTGATGACTGGCAGGAGCTCCCTTCTGCTGACACAACAGTTACATTCAGGTGCAGACAATGCTCTGCTGTAGTAGGCTATGACCTGCTAACCCTCGGTTCTGGCCTGGGATAACACTGCACCGATTCAAACATTACTGGCATCTGTGTCCATAATGAAGGGTTATTTAGGATTTGGGTAAACCATGACTATAACACTCACAAGAGTTTCTTTCAATGCCTCAAAGGCAGCATTGCACTCATCATCCCAAAACATTGCAGAGGTGCTGCAATGGTGGCACAGCCTCGAACAAAACAGTAGTAGTATGAAACAAGGCCAAGGTAGCTTTTCACTTCATTGATGTTACAGGGAACTGGCCAGTTAGGGTGCAGATGCAAGCCAGCTTTTCGAATGGCCAAGAATATCTCTCTCTTAGATTCCGGATAGCTCCCTCAAATGTTGGGGAGTGGAAGAGAAGGTCATCCAGGTAGACAATGCACTTGCTTCAGGGAATGCCAGCAAGGACCCTCTCCATTAGGTGCTCAAGGTGGAGGAGGTGTTGCACAAGCCAAATGGCATTACTTTGAATTGCCACAGACCCTCACCCAAGGAGAATGCTGTTTTCGGCCTAGACTCTGGTGACAGTGTCCAGTGAGCAAAACCACTGGGAACCGGCAATGTGATCAAATGCAATCATCAATGCATGAAATTGAGTAGGCATCCTTTCAGCTCATATTATTAAGCTGCCTGTAGTCAACACAGAAACACCAACTTTCCTCTTTTTTTCCAGGCTAATACAACTGGTATCTGATCCTCGACTACAGAAGCTGGCTCTTCGGATGTGGAATGTCACATCTCTGAAGGGGAAGGAGCCTGAGTTAGTGTGCGACATCACACACACTCTCTTTCCTGGAGAAGAGGGTCCATTGGATAGTCGAACCTCGGATTCAAGAGTGTGGTTTTCATCCTGGTCGCGGAACAGTGGACCAGCTCTACACCCTTAACAGGGTCGTGGAGGGTGCATTGGAGTTTGCCCAACCAGTCTACATGTGTTTTGTGAACTTGGAAAAGGTGTTCAATCTTGTCCCTCGGGGAATCCTGTGAGGGGTGCTCCGGGAGCATGGGGTACCTGACCCCCTGATAAGGGCTGTTGCTCCCTGTACAACCGGTGTCAGAGCTTGGTCTGCATTGCTGGCAGTAAGTCGAACCTGTTTTCAGTGAGAGTTGGACTCCACCAGGGCTGCCCTTTGTCACCGATTCTGTTCATAACTTTTATTGACAGAATTTCTAGGCGCAGCCAGGGCGCTGAGGGGGTCCGGTTTGGTGGACTCAGGATTGGGTCACTGCTTTTTGCAGATGATGTTGTCCTGTTTGCTTCATCAGGCCGTGATCTTCAGCTCTTTCTGGATCGGTTCGCAGTTGAGTGTGAAGCGGCTAGGATGGGAATCAGCACCTCCAAACCCAAGACCATGGTCTTCAGCTGGAAAAGGGTGGAATGCCTTCTCAGGGTTGGGAGCAAGATCCTGCCCCAGGTGGAGGAGTTCAAGTATCTCGGGATCTTGTTCACGAGTGAGGGAAGAATGGAGTGTGAGATCGACAGGCGGATCGGTGCCGCGTCCGCAGTGTTGCGGGCTCTGCATTGGTCTGTTGTGCTGAAAAAGGAGCTGAACCATAAGGCCAAGCTCTCAATTTACCAGTCGATCTATGTTCCTACCCTCACCTATGGTCATGAGCTATGGGTAGTGACCAAAAGAGTGAGATCGCGAATACAAGCGGCTGAAATGAGTTTCCTCCGCAGGGTGTCTGGGCTTTCCCTTAAAGATAGGGTGAGAAGCTCAGTCATCCGGGAGGGGCTTAGAGTAGAGCCATTGCTCCTCCACATCAAGAGGAGTCAGATGAGGTGGCTCGGGCATCTGATCAGGATGCATCCTGGATGCCTCCCTGGTGAGGTGTTCCGGGCACGTCCAACCTGGAGGAGGCCCTGGGGAAGACCCAGGAGACACTGGAGGGACTATGTCTCCTGGCTGGCCTGGGAATGCCTTGGGATTCCTCCGGAAGAGCTAGAAGAAGTGGCTGAGGAGATAGAAGTCTGGGCATCTCTGCTCAAGCTGCTGCCCCCGCGACTGATCTCGGATAAGCGGAAGAGGATGGATGGATGGATAATACAACTGGTGCTGCCCATAGACTAACAGATGGTTCAATGATGCCAGCCTCCACCATTTCTTGTAGTTGTCAGGCTGCTGCTTCACATTTGGTAGAAGGCAGGCGATGTGGGCGGAGTTTGATTGGTGCCACATCACCTGTGTCAATCATGTGTGGCCACAGTCTTTGTTCCCTTTAGCAAAGGTATCAGTGAATTCCTGGAGGAACTCATCAACTAGCTGCTATTGGCAAAGCTCCAGCCCAACTTTTCTGCGACTACAGAGATATTCAGTAGTGGGGTTGTAGGCCAGGACAGGTAATGATTCTCAATAACATGGTGGTTGGCAGCACCTTCAGGTGTTGGCTTTGAATGCTTATTTGGTGGCACTACAGCTGGCTGCTTTTGACTGTCATCTGAAGCTGATGTTGGGGATGGGCAGGCTGGCGGAGTGCTCAGCGTCTACCGTGGATGATCTGAACTTGCAGATAGCGGCACTAAACCAGGCTGTGGCTGGCTTGTGCCCTGAGTTGATGTCAATGAGTGGCAGGCTGCAGGCATTTCAACTGGGTAGTAGCTGTGAACAGTATCAAGTGAACTAGTATGCATTTATCTTGAATGTCAGCCAGCCAAAACTCATGCTCTAGTTTATTCCCCTGCCACCATAAAGCCAGGACTCACCTCCCTCTAATTTTTGTCAGTGCTCCAGTGACAGTGCGCAAGCTGACATTCGTTGGCCTTCACCCACCAGGCTGACTGCATTCTGTGCGAGGCAGTACAGCCCTTCATCGACTGCACATTCTTCGTACTGTGATGCAGCGTCAACTTGAAGGCTGTGGGATGGCTCTCTAGCACTCATTCTTAGAATGTCTTCCATATGCTCAGCTTCAGAGACAGCCTGGGAGACTGAGTGAGAAGCTGAGAGACATACTTGAAGGTGGAGCCTCTCAGGCACTAAGGTGCACAAGAAAGTGTGTAACACTAATTCTTCTTGAGAATGAGGTGGAAAAGAAAAGTAACCTAGGCAGAATTTTCCAATGGTTTCCCTGTCCTTGCACCTGTGAGTCTCTAGCCTGTCTTTACTGGATATGTGAAGGCCAAAGCATTGCTGTAGAGCAGTGGCGAGGTAGTTGAAGTATCCACATTCAATGGTCCGTGCTCCACTAGCGATTCGTCCAGTGCCAAAGTGAGATTTACTGCCACCTCTTTGGAATCCCATTTGTTGTGCCAGGGTGCCAGATAGAACTGAATGAAGTAGGACCAGTGCGATCATAGCAGCCAATTTTTTTTTTACGGGGTGCTGGTTTGTTGCCAGTTGCCTGAGACGATTCCGAGAAGGTCAGCACCAGATGTGTCTTCACTCCCATTGACATTGTGATTTTTCTCCCCAGCCTGGTGCATCCAATCTAGCCAGTTTTTGTCTCAGCGATCTCCTCTTCTTGCCTCTCTCACCAGGATTGTGCTTTCTTGCTTGAGTAATCCATTTCAATGTCACAACTCTTTGAAACTCAACATGAAAGAAATCATAAATCTCATTTTAATTTTAGGTGCAGTGCCACAGAGCCTCCTGGGACCTCAGTGCCATCCATCACTACAATATTATAAAATTTTAAAGTAAAATACTTATATCCTACTTCTTCTCACCTGATCAAAACTATTAAAAAAAATATACTCTCAACCAGTTTTGATACGCAAGACAAGTCTTAACGTTAAAAATGCATACCTCTGCTTCTAATGAGAAAAGCATGAACAATAAGGTAGTTCAGGCTCACATTCGTTTCACTAATTCATTTTAATTACATAGCCACAGGGAGTCATAAGAAAAACAAGCCCCGGCCCTTTACGGGACATCTTAATTTAATTTGAACATCTCCAATTGTTTATACATGTATCATTTAAAGTTCATAAGAAATAAAATTCAGTGACCCAAGAAAGATGCTATTTTACTGATTAAAGCCTTAACACATTTTTGAAAAAAAAAACCCGTTTTCAGCTAGTTTGAAAACAAAGTTATTAGGTTAAAAATAACCATTTCCTATTATCGAATATAAACTGGCTTTAAAAAAAATGGACAGATTGACTTTTATTGAAATGGCATTCTCTTGTACAAACATAACACTGTAAGGCTTGTTTTTTTAATGAGGCATTGATCACTTTCCGGATACTATTTATTTGATAATTGGGTTAGAAGATGGACAGAGGGATTGTGTTTTACTCATTTACCATTTTTCTGTACAAAGCTGCAGCACAGTGTAACGTGTGACTTTATGATTGTGTTTACTATATTAGATGCTATAAAACAGATTTCCCTACAGTATGTATTTACTTGTACATATTTTAAAATTTGTAAGGGATCCACTTTCTTCATTGAAATATGGTAACGAATTTTCCGAATGATTAAAATAATACCACTCTTATTTTAAATGACTTGAAAAAGAAATGTGTTCTTTTAAATAAATAATTTATTCTAAAAAATGTAAATGAAGTAAACATCATTGTTATAAAAAAAGCATTTATAAAAATGTAATTACAAATGATAAAGCACGATAAAGTGTAATGAAACTGCAGCATGGAGAAACTTTAAAGAAATTTTAAATTGGATGAAAGCAATTGGATAACAATGATGTTTCCTTAACTTCATAGGCATCACTCATTTTCTAATTTTAAATTCTAGGAAAAGGAAAATAAACATTAAGGGAGTAAATGTAATCATTTTGCACTTTAAATCATTTATCATGTGCAAAAAGCAGATAGTATAAATGAGCATAACAAATGACATATGCATAAGCAAAGCGGTATAATGCATAATGAACCTGTATCAAGGAGAAGTTTCAAAGGAAGTTTAAAGTGGAAGAATGTG
The DNA here is from genome assembly GCF_016835505.1 of Polypterus senegalus. Taxonomy (NCBI): domain Eukaryota; kingdom Metazoa; phylum Chordata; class Cladistia; order Polypteriformes; family Polypteridae; genus Polypterus; species Polypterus senegalus. Next base: position 109,749,751 of record NC_053160.1, on the reverse strand, counting down.
TCATGGTCGGCTATCTATCTATCTAAAATATATTGCCATTCATGAAAAAATAATTGATGAATAAAACTTCTCCATAGCACCCAGGCTTTCTCTTTTTTTAGTATGAGGTATGAGGTCTGAGGTAGAAGAGGCAATGAAGGAAGTAGTAGGATGGAGAGAGAAATAGTAGGGTGGAGAGAGAAAAGGGGCATGGAGGAGTGGAGAGGCCGGAGGGAGGATGGTACTTTGTTGGATAGCAGAATGTGGACACAATTTATTTAGGTGGTTGAAATCCATTTTGAAAGAGATAGAATGGAATATGGAGTTTTGATACAGGGAGTATTGGGAGTATTGCCAGAGGGTGGATGCCACTTTGAAAGAGGAATAAGGGAGGATTGAGTTTTGTCAGAGGTAGGAGGATGTTCTAAAATGGACACTGTACAAGAACACAAATTTCAAATCAAGTTTCTCATTCACTTTGTCAGGTTTGTGACATTTGCTATTGTGAGATTGCATCAGTGTATGGACACCAACTTTTTAGCTTACTGTAGCTGCGTTTTCTTAAAATTACCAAAGTTCTGCAGCTTCAACTCAAAAAATGGGATTCAACAAAAGCCTGATGCGCAGAAATGATTCCACAGACAAAATATCTTGGTTTTTGAAAGTTTAGTTAGGTTTTGAAGTAAAAACAGTTCACACAAAAAAGGGAAAATTAATGTTAAGAAAAATTCACTTCTAAGCTTAATCTTGTTACATCTCAAATCGTTACTTCTTACTTAACATTTCTGAACCATTTCAAAACGGTCAGAAAACTGTATGCTTATCCCATTTCTAAACTTAAAATGGGTCTTTCAAGTCCCTCTTTACTGGGACCAATTCTAAACAAACTGAGCATAATATCTCACTGTTACTCAGTTATACTAAGAAGGTTCTATCTCCGGCTAACTATAGGGGGAAAAGACTATACCATAAGCTATGACTATGAAAGGAATTTATATTCTATTCAAGTAAGCAAACATTAATATGAGTTTAACTCAAGACTTTAACTTTCTAAGATTGGCTATTACACTTACTGAAGAGTAATTTTTAACCCACAAGCAAAATTAATGCAAATTTAAAATGTCACACACCTGATGCTTTCATTTTGCAAATATTTACCTTTTATTGCAGAATTACTGTAAAACTACATTTGTGTTGTTTTTTTTTCTCAAATTAACTCACATAACTGATTAGATTTTGCTGTTGTTTATTCCTATATTGTGCAGAACTAACCTCACTAATGCACCCCTTGATAACCTGTCCTAGGCTAAGCTCTTCCTGCTCCTTCCTGCAAATAGAGCAGAGAGAAATTGTGGTACCTGGAATTTTTATCATATTTTTATACTTCAACTTGTGCTCCATGAGGGCTCAGGATGAGAAGGCAGAATAAGCTGTGATGCTGGCAACACCTCTGCTCAGAGTATTACTTAGCAAGTGAAAACATCACAATGGTATCTGTTTTCTCTGCTATTCTAAAGTATGATAGGATAAGATAAGCTTTAAGAGGATGTGGGGATACTGATGTATAAATAGCTGAACACTGAGTAATTTGTACTGTCTGATGAGAGGCTCAACTCAATGGAACTTTAATATGCATACTGGAAAGCTTGTGTGTGTGTGTGTGTGTGTGCATGCCACAAACAACTAAAAGCACATTCTTCACTCTTAGAGACAGTGGGCTTCTGCCTACTGCATCTGTTGTCCTACTGCAAATTTGAATACTTTACAATATTGAAACCCAAACTGAAAAAATGAATTTTTATTTGATTACTTTCATTGTTAATAATTATGCACAAAAAAGCCATACACCTTATAAGTATACTTGATACTAGATCATAATGAAAGAAAGGTAAATGATCTCTGTAGTCATGTCCAACAGCAGACTATATATTCTGGACACTCAGAAATAAATTAGATGCTGCGGTGTGAAATGAAGTTTAGCTGGCTCTGATGGTTGAAGTTTTCATTAGGCAAATCTGGAAAAGCATGTCTTGGGAACATCTATCTAATATCACGATTTGTGATGAGCTAGGCTCTCACATAGGTAAGCGCTACTCCTGAGTCTTTAGAGGGACTGAGGAAACGATTTTAAAAGAACCAAGTTAGACCTTAGTAATGGAGGTGACCACTGGTTAGCTGTTTTTGAAGGGTGGTTGATGACAGACTTGGTGAAAACTGTTAAGAATCCACTTATGGAAAGAAATAAATAGAGATGCAGGCCTTTCATTCTACATTTGTATGAAGATAATCAGATCTGACTGAGAGGCATCACCAGAACAAGAAAGAGCTCCTTGTGGTGTTTGACAAAGCAGTTTCACATAGCCTTATAAAGATTTTGGATTAAGATTGTCATCTTCAAATTACATTTTGTAGGGAAAAATATGTATCTTTGTCACACTTAAAATGCTTTGTAAGGTTCAGAGCAATAGTGATCAATATAATAAGACAATAAATAAAATTATATTGACTTTAATGTTTGAATTGTTCAGAAAAAAATATCTGGAATATGGATTACAATGCCATGTTCATCCATGAATAGTCCATGATAAACACAAAGCATTATCGCATCACAGGGTTTGGAACCTCTGTCTGACAGCATTGAATACAAACCACGAGTCAAAGTCCTGTAAAGGTACAAGTTCAATGCACAGCTCATTCAAAAACTCTTATGGAAGGGTGATTTTGAGCTCCCAATTAGCCTAGCATTTATGTTTAGGATATGGGAAGAAAATTTGTGTACATTGAAAAAAACTCACACAGTGAAAAATAGGAATGTACACTTCCACACAAGTTATAATCAGGCTAGGATTTAAATCCAGGGCTGGGATCAAAAGGGCAACAGCAGTTATCACTTTTGAAGCACGTGAGAATTCTGCTCAATCTGAAAAATATGTATGTATAACATAAAAAATTATTTATTAAATTGTTTAATGAGGCAAATAAAAAATCTGTTATGAAGAGTAATGAATCATTTCTACTTTTTACTAGATACATGAATTGTTTTAATGGCATAGAAGCAGTTGTTGGACAATTAATAGTTTTTATTACTCTTTTAAGATACTTGGTTTTCTTAAAATTGCATTCATGAATAATAAGTGTAGATTAGAAGTATCATTCTGCTCAGTAGAGTTTAACTGCTGTGAATTTAAAGGATTTAAAGACTGAAGAAGGGTTGGAGTCCCAAATGGGAAAGCCCTGTTTATCACAGGATTAAATTCTAGGAGCTACTTGCATTGCCAATAGTACAGTATATTAAATTGACCATCCCTCTACTTCAAGTCATTTTAAATGTTTCTAGAAATCTCAATGTTGCCCTGAATGCGATAACAGAATATCATGCATATAAGAAGCATAACTGTGCTGAAGCTGAAATAAAAGCACATTTATATGTATAGAGATAGTGAGTGTGTGTGGGTGTCTGTGGGAAGATACGTTGCTGTTTCTCCCTTATAAGTGCCTTTGCTGTAGGTGCATGTGGTTTGCCTTTTCTTCTAAATTCATTTGAATAAAGGTAAGCTTCAGTATGAGAAACAGTGAAAACATCAACTGGCCTTGGATCTAAATGTTTTTCACTGGAATCTTGCTAGCTTTTAGTATCTCTAGATGAAAAAATGCAGGTTCCTTTATTCTTCTTTCTTTCCCTTATGTCTACTCCTACTCCTACTCACTCTTATACTCTCTCACTATTACTTGCTCTTGGCCTTGAATGGGGTGCCAGTAGCAGCAGTTCACTTTTCATCTGTGTTAGTGCTGAAATTGGCTTCAAAAGCAGCCCTGAGCATGAAAAGATGTCAATGAATAAAATGCATACATATTACAAAATAGAATGACTGGGGGGTTGGGGGCAATGTCAGAGTTTTAAAAAAACTGCAGGCAAAAGAACTTACAGTGTGCTGCAGAGAATAAACACAAGAAATTCAGAAGAATAACATTATTAAAAAAGGAAACTGCAAAATTACTATTAGGTAAGACATTTCTTTCATAACACTTAAAGAGAAAATATTTAAACAAAAATTTTTCAATGAAAGGAGAACAGAGCCAAAGATTTTGAAATAAAAGAAAAAAAAACTAGCACTTTGGGGGATTGGGGGGAATAAGGAAACAGATGGAGCTAAGGAGGAGATGAAATTGAAAAGAATGTATTTTTGCATTTAGTCAGCCATCAAAATAAAGGTGCAACTGTTGTTCAAATCTCTGGTCACACTGTCTGTAGGTGCTAACTGGTTAGTAGGTGCCAGAAAGCATTTGGCTGATCAGAGAGCCATGGGATAGCTAGAGTAAGAGTTTGCATACCTTACAATATAGTTGATTTTTACATAACATCATGATTTCTATGCAATGCCCTAAAATATACAGTACACTATTAGTGGTTAGCCACTGCACACTGGTAAAATTCTGATGGAATGGAAAATGACAAATATTATTCTGTTATATAAAAAGAGTGCTCAGGCAGTTCCAAGTAACTATAGGCTAATAAGCTTAACATGTATGACAGGTAAATTAATGGAAGGAATTTATAAGGAAAAGACTGAGCAGCACATAGAAAGAGCAGGAGTTTCACTGAACAGTCAGCATGGATTCATAAAAGGGAAGTCATATTTTACTGATGTGCTGGAATTCTATGAGGAAGCAACAAAAGTATATGATCAGAATGGAGTATATAATATTTTTAATCTTTACTTTCAGAAAGCATTTCATAAAATGCTACATGAGAGGTTAGGCATCAATTTGGGATGGAGTGGTAACTCTGAGGCTAAGGATCTGTGCTGGTATCCAGAAGGTTGCCGGTTTGAATCCCCATCACTGCCAAAAGAGATCCTACTCTGCTGGGCCCTTGAGCAAGACCTTTAACCTGTAATTTATTTATTATTTTTCTCCAACCGTCTGGAGTTTTTTTTTCCTGTTTTTTCTGTCCACCCTGGCCATCAGACCTTACTCCTTTTCTATGTTAACTAATATTGTCTTATTTTAATTTCTTATTTTGTCTTTTATTTTTCTTTTCTTCATTATGTAAAGCACTTTGAGCTACTTTTTGTATGTAAATGTGCTATATAAATTAATGTTGTTGTTGTTGTTGTTGCTCCAGGGGCACTGTACAATTAGCTGACCATGCGCTCTGACGCCAAGAGGTATGTGAAAACTAACAAATTCCTAATACAAGAAATGGTATAATTTGAAATAAAAAACAAAAATAAATAAATAAAAAACTATACAAGTGTGTGTTCAACGTGCTGAGTGTAGAGTGTCTGAGAAACTCTGTCAGATTTAGCAGATGTTAAGAGTGGTGTCTCACAGGGGTCAGTGCTAGGGTTGCTGCTATTTTATATATACTGTATATATATATATATATATATATATATATATATATATATATATATATATATATATATATGATTTGGACAGGATAAGAAGCTGGTTAAGTTTGCAGATACCAATCTAGTCAAATATGCTGGAATCCCTTAGAATTATTTCAGAGGGACTACAACAGAATACAGGCTTGGGCAGGCTTGTTGCAGATGAAATTTAATGTATAGTAAGTAAATAAAAAGTATTACATATAGAAAGTTAAAATGTTAGGTTTGAATTCACAATAGGAGGTCTGAAAATCAAAAGTACACTTTATGAGAAATGCAGATAATGAATTATATGGAAAGATTAAAAGAGCAGGGCCTTTTCAGTTTAAGTGAAAGAAGATTAAGAGGAGACATAATTTAAGTATTTCAAATTATGGAAGGAATTAGCACAATGGATTGATACTGTTAATTTAAAATGAGTTCATCAAGAACACTGGGACACAGTTGGAAACTTTTTAAGGGTAAAGTTTGAAAAAACAACATTAGACTGTTTTTCTTTCTACAGAGAACTATAGATACATGGAATAAGTTACCAAGTAGTGTGGTAATTAGTATGACTATTGGGACTTTCAAAATTTGACTTGATGTTTTTTAAAATAATTTTAAGCAAGTAGGACTGATGAGTTTGTTGGGCTGAGTGTCCTGTTCTCATCAAAATTGTTCTTATATTCAAATGTTCTTTAAAACTAGCTTGGCTCACAGTCTGTTGCACGTAAAAGCTTAACATTGTTGTTATAAAAATGAATTACATAAAAAGAAGAGTGTCTGCAGTTGCAGGACTGAGCTTCTTTGGAGAAGGTTGCCCAAGCACATTGAACCCGCAAAGAAGGTGGGCAAAGATGAAGAGGAAGAAAAAGAAGAATCATGACAACAAAAGCATGCATTTCTATATCACAATTTCATAAAGTGTTTTACAAGATGTTAATGAAATACTTAGAAAAGCAAATAAAATTAGATAAGTACCATAGACACACAGTGTTGTGATGTGAATGTCTGCATACAAGTTGATAAATATTTTGCATATGTTTGTAAGTTGTAACTTAGGCAAAGTAATGTAATATTAGTGTTAATGTTAGTATTAATGTTATTAGTGAGAAGCATTCATGTCCCAACCCCCCCAGCCCCCATACACACACACACACTATGCGACTCTTTAATTCCACCCGGGGGAGTAAATGCTAGCATTATTCAAAGTTATTGTCTGTTTTTACATTTTTTCTGTATCAGTATACTGCTGCTGGATTATGTGATTACTATTATTACCCCCTTGAGATAAATAAAGTATCTATCTATCTATCTATCTATCTATCTATCTATCTATCTATCTATCTATCTATCTATCTATCTATCTATCTGTCTACCCACCTAGGACTAAGTCAGGAAAGTGAATTTTACGACAGGGTTGGGGGAACTGCCTCAAAAAGGTTTGGCTAATATTTCTCTGCTGGAGTCTCTCAATCAACCCCCACAGGAACCCCCACAGACTGCCTAACTGCCAAGCTTTACCTTAACACATGGTTTGGAGGGCAGGTGTGGGTATTCTGTCCCCCCATTGATCTGAAGTATGGCTGTTTGGAACTGTCTTTTATCAGAAGCCTTTAAGTACCATGACACCCTATTGGCTCTAGGGTTTGGACAGGAAACCTATAAATTTTCTTGCTTTACTTTGCTCTCTCTCTCACTAAACTGATGAAAGACCATCTCACACCATGAACTGAAAAGGACAACACAATGAAGAGCACAGCTCAGCAGCCATATTGAGACAGGCATGTAACCTGTTCTGAAGAAAGCTGACCACAAATGATGCCTTAACTAGAGACATTTTAAGTAACTAACAAGTCTGTGTGTTGCCTGAAACTACACATCAACATTTATCAGGTTGTATTAGTTGTCAATATTCAAATGAACTTTGCATACAATTATTATTTATGAATATTATCAATAATACAGTAAATTGTAACTTAACCCCTGCTTGTTTTTTACTACACCTAATTGTCTGAGGTTATAGATGTAGAAGGGAAGGTGGGGAGAAGTTATATGTTACAATCCCTTATAAACAGTGGTAAGTCTGTGAGATTTGAGGCATTCTGACAAAGGCTACTTATTAATAATAAAAAAGGGGAAAACAGAGCAAAATAATACTCTACCTAGACAAAACACACAGGAATACGTTTTCAAAGTTGTATGATAGATAGTAGGACTTTAGGGTTCAACTTGATGTTATTTTGGAGAAATTAAGTATCTACGACTGGTGAGTTTTGTTGGGTCAAATGGCCTGTTCTCATCAGAAAGTTTCTAATGTTCAAATAACCGTTGTGATTCAGTCATTCAAAATAGTCAAACAGGTGTAAGACCTTCAAGAGAAACAGGCATGAATCCCACCATCCTGCCCAGAGGAAGTGAACCAAAAGGCAGTCTATCTTCTTCTAAAGCAGCTAACTTGAACTTACATCAGATTTAATGTGTATAATTCTTAAACATCAAAAAAATGCCCTGAAATGTCCGAAAATATACACAAAATGCCCCACTAGGGAAGGGAAAACCATCATACCTCAGCTAGTTCACAGAAAGGCAACACAAATCTTTATAAAAGGAAGTTTAAATGATAAAAAGAAATGCTCAAAAGAGCAAAATAAGGTATAATGGAGTTTCCCCAATAGGCAGTCCTAAGCAAAAAAATTCCAATGCAAGATACAGAAATGATAAACACAAAACACAACAGTACAATTTTGAAAAAGCAGTAAATATAAGTGAATAATAAATCAATTAATAACTAAACATAACATAAAGAGGAGAACTCGCCAACTACCAAGCAAATGCAATCTACTTTAGACTGCAATTTCCATGAGCTTTTATAAGTTTGGAAATTGAGATTCTGCGTGGAGTTTGCATGTTCTCCCCGTGTCTGCGTGGGTTTCCTCCGGGCACTCCGGTTTCCTCCCACAATCCAAAGACATGCAGGTTAGGTGGATTGGCAATTCTAAATTGGCCCTAGTGTGTGCTTGGTGTGTGGGTGTGTTTGTGTGTGTCCTGCGGTGGTTGGCACCCTGCCCAGGATTGGTTCCTGCCTTGTGCCCTGTGTTGGCTGGGATTGGCTCCGGCAGACCCCCGTGACCCTGTATTCGGATTCAGCGGGTTAGAAAATGGATGGATGGATGGATGGAATTGAGATTTACAGGTGACCCTGCCTCTTGGGTAATCACCGAAAAAATGAAAGGAACAAGACAGAACATACTCTCATAAATAGAAATTAGACAGTAATCACAAAAAATGATAATTACATAGTAAACATAAAAAAACATAATATTTATAGGATAAAACAAGAACAAAAAAGATATAAAAAAGGAATTTAAACATAAGTCATTTCCTGGCTTAAATACAGTATAATAATACTGCCACACTAACACCACATTCCTATAGCAGGAGGTATATCTAGCCCAGAATAGCAACAATGCAAAGTACCACTGCAGGACATTGAAAAGTCAATAGGAAACACTTATTAACAGCTAACACAAGTCCCACAATTCTAGAAAATCAATGTGAACAATTACAAATACAGGCCATTGACATGAACTTTATAAAATAGTGAAAACATCTGACCATCAAAATTTTTAGCATCTCCAGTCTGCTACTGATTACTTACCTCACTCTAAAAAATTTTATTTCAGTGCCAGCTGATGCTACTCGGGACAAGTCTGACAACCCAGGTCAGCATATTTACTCTTTCTGCACTCTAGCTGTATATCACCCCCTCCAAAGTTTGATTCATTAGAACCATTTTCCCTCTGAATATTTGATCCTTTGTTCATTTTTTTACTGTTAATTGTAGCATATTTTTCCATACATGTTCCACAATCTTCTCAAACACTGACAGAACAACATTTCAATAATAGTCAGAAAAAGGCAAAAGAAGATTGGGTACCAAGGTGGTATTTTGCTCCAGTTTTTGCTGCTTTAGTTCTTTAACTTTTTCAATCAGCCCCCTATGTTCTTTGGGAAGTTAGGTGGCAACACAATCCTCCTGCACTTCTACATCACATGTCAACTTAGGTGTGTGAATTAAATATAACCTATTTGAAGCTAAAAGGTGGTTAGAAAGAAATACTGCAGATAAGGCGAAAATGACCCAAACAGATTCTTTCAGTATTTTGGTATTAAAGAGAGAGGCCGAGTTCCAGCTTTAGTGAACGCTGGCTGGACTGGTCACCGCTACTTGCTGTTAACTAGACTGTTGATTTTAGCTATGACCTGGTTTATGTTTGTTTGGTGTCTCCTGTCGCCTGCTATCCAACCTGTGATGGGCCTGCTACGGTACTCAGCTGCTGAGCTTCTTCGACTGCATATCCACCAGTCTGTGCCTCTGCTGTCTGTGCTGCATTAAGACCATATTTCTTCCTTGTCAGAGATCCATCGATCGTGGGTCCTGCCGGACATTCCGAATGAACACCTCAAAAGGAATTAACTCCTTCTGGTCGAACTCTTGGCACCCTCCATGTAACACAGATGGGAATGCTGACCTCAGCGTGTTGGCCAGACCAGCTCAGTCGGCTAACACCGCTGCCAAATGTGACAGCACCATTATCAATATCAGTCTGCTGAACATCTGCTCACTAACGAGCAAGGGGCATCTCATTCAGGATCTCCTCATTGACCGTAAGTTTGACTTTCTATGTTTAACTGAGACTTGGCAGCAACCTTAAGACTTTTCAAGACTTTTCTCAACTTAATGAATCCAACCCCTGCGGGTTTGTTTACATTTGTCAACCCTGTGCACGCACCTGCTGCCCCACCCCAACTCCTCCTAGAATTTCACCTCTTTGAATATACAAATCAATATAAATAGCACGTATGCTCGGTGTTCTATGAAAAGGCAATGGCAAAAGCACGAGGGAAAATATAATTTCAGTGAATACCAAGTGGAGGCAAGGAAAAACATACTATTGTTGGTGTAAACAGTGGTATAAACAACAAAAGGATGTTAATCGAGTGACATAGTGTGTCAGAGAAACTCGAAAGTTTACAAAGTCGCACAGTGCCCAAAATAAAAAAGAAATTGTCGGATATCAAAGTTGGCGTGAAAAGGCCAGTAATAGCACACCGTCTGAGTGTCACATGAATGCTTATTAGGGTACAGAGAAAAAAAAAGGCACACAGTGGGAAAAATTCATGAAATGTCAACTTTAATCCCGAAATTTCCACTTTAATCTCGCAGTTTATTTTATCATTAAAGTAGAACATCATAAACTTCATCTTAAAATTTTTTTATTTACTAGCTTCTCAAATCCCATCGTAACTAAAGTAGCACTTTAAATGCTTTGTTTTGTATTTGATCTTCTATGTGCCCTATGTGTGTGAATCACTAAGTGCTTCTGGGCTTTCTCTTCCTCCGACACGGCACAGAATCCATTACATTTGTGATATTACAGCTCTCTGAATAATTTAAATACTGAGATGTATACGTGACATCATTTTCATGATGATAGGAGTTAAAGCATGTTATTAAGCATGGGAACACGGTGGCGGAGTGATTTTCATGCTTCATGCAAGATGCTTGCTGTGATATGCACGACCTTTGATGAAATACTTTATTGTAGCAGTACTGTCTCTTTCAAATGTACAAATTCCTGTCCTTACCTTTCTTTCTCCAAATACCAAATCACCATACAATCAGCTCTGTAACAGACGTTAAGCCATCTGTAAGCTTAGAACGCTGATTATTCAAAACTTTTAAGGAACATTGAAATATCTTCCGTACGTGTTAAATTATTCTATCCATTTATCCTTCCAGTGTCATGTCAGCACCAGCAGGAATACAGTGCGAGGCAGGAACAATCCTTGAACGGAGCAACAGCAGCTCGCTAGCGCTGCGGCACCGTGTCCTCACATGTTTAATTATTAACAATATAGATTATTTAAATGAAGTTACTGTTTTATCTGTATAATATAATAAACATTTTGCTGCATTTCACCTTAAAAATGATATCGTCATCATATATAAATACATGCTTTATAATGTGGCTCAGGTTGTGCAATATTATAACTGTATCGCAAGTTTACAGTGAGGTAATTATACTTAGAAGTACAAACAGTTCTACAAGGAGCACTTGATGGACTGACTGAGTGCATTTATAGTTCTTGGGATGAAACTGTTTCTGAACCGTGAGTAAAGGCTCTGAAGCGTTTGCCGTATCAGTGCAGTTTAATATACAGCATGGCTGAGGCAGCGTGTGCTTGATACTGTATACCGATAATTCTCTTTCCAATCAGCTGCTGCACTGCTGTGATTCACACTCAGTTACAGTGATATAAATACTCCTGGTGGTACACTGAGAGTAATATGGAAAAAGATGATCCAATGTGGCAACCCCTAATGGGAGTAGCTGAAAGAAGAAGAAGAAAGTGGAGTGAGAGTAACAACGCTAAAGCAGTTATGGTATTTGGAATACTTTGACCATTCTATGGACCATTATATTGTTAAAGGTAAATTACAATTAGGTGCATTAAACTAATAAACAATATGCAGTTAATTTCAGTGTATTTATAAAGCTGCCTCAGAGATGTGGATCTAAAAAAGAAAGGGTAACCACACAGTAGCACTGCTTTGATGCTGGGTGCCGCCAGTCTGCAAAACCGAGCAGAGAACTTGCGTATCACAGGGTATGAGCTAGCGTTTAGATTTTATACATCATGATTTGAATGTGGAAACATTCTTACGCAACATTTTTGTGCATACGCACTGTTTATACATGAGGCCCCTGATCTGCTGCTCTGGTGTTGTCCCGCTCGATCTTACAGCAGATGAACTGACTATAACTGATCATTTTCTCCTTTCATTTAATGCTAAACTTACTTTTTCTATTACTAAGCTTTCCTGTCTCATATCTTTTCATAATATTAAGAATATTAACTTGAATTTTCTGTCTTCTAGAATTGATTCTGAAATGGACTTTTATAATTTATCCACTCCTGAAGAATTGGTCTCATATTATAACACTGGATGATATTTTTAATTCTCTTGCTCTGTTAAAAACCAGATGTTTCCTTTTCTTTTTCTGCCCCCTGATTTACACCTGAACTTCGGCTGCTGAAAGCCATGGGCAGACAACTTTTATATAAAAAAAAAACGGTTATATAAAAACTGCATAAAAGTCATGTACTTTATTATAAGGACTATATAGCCCAAACCAAATCTAACTATTACACTCAGTTAATTTCTTGTGATAAAGGTAACACCAAATCTTTGTTTTCATTATTTAATAATGTTACATAACTTCCAGACTCTTTACCATCTCATCTTTACTCGACTGCTTTCTGTAATTCTCTTATGTTCTTTTTTAATGAGAAAATCCAGAGGATACATCAGCACCTCGATCCAGCTTCTCTGTATTTCCTTTGAACTACACTCTCCTATTCACTCATTTTCCTCTTTAAAGCTTCCCACTTACTCAGAAATCTCAGATCTCATCTGCAAATCTAAGCCATCTACTTGTCAGCTGGAGCACCTTCCTACAGTTCTGGTTAAAACTTGCCTCCCCTCTTTGGTCCCTTTCATTTCTGCTATAATTCACTCTTCTTTCACTTCTGTTACTGTTCCTTCGTCTTTTAAAACTGCTGCAATAACTCCAATACTGAAAAAACCTGGTGCCGATCCTACTAACTTCAACATTTTTCATCCTATTTCTAATTTGCCCTTTATCTCCAAAATGTTTGAAAACATAGTAGCACTCCAACTTATCTAATAATAATCTGTATGAAAAGTTCCAGTCTGGTTTTCACCCCCTTTGCAGTACAGAAACAGCACTTGTTAAAATTACCAATGACCATCTTATGACTGCTGACTCTGGTTTAATTACTATTCTCATCCTCCTTGATCTGAGTGCGGCCTTTGATACTATTTGTCATACCACTCTCCTTAACAGATTATCTTTAATTGGCATTACCCATACTCCACTGGATTGGTTCAGATCTTACCTCTCAGGCCGCACTCAGTTTATTTAGCTTAAAACTTTCACATCCCAACCCACCTGTGTTACTTCAGGGGCCTCTTCCTTTTATTATTTACCTTCTTCCACTTGGCAATATCTTTCGTAAATATAACAATAATTTTCACTGTTATGCTGATGACACTCAGCTCTAACTTACTAGTAAACTCACCTCTTCTTTTCCACCATCTTCACGTATTGACTGCATTGCTGAAATTAAATCCTGGTTTTCTTTAAATTTTCTTAAATTAAACAGTGACAAAACTGAGGTTCTCCTCATTGGCTCAAAATCTTCATTATCCAAAGCCGATAATCTTTCACTTGCTATTGATAACTGTATTGTTTCCGCCATCACCTCAGGTCAAGAGTCTGGGTGTCATCCTTGACACTACTCTATCTTTCCAAACTCATATTAATAACATCACCCAGTCTGCTGACTTTCACTTATGTAATATTAATTGCATCCGCCCCTCCCTCACTCCCCATACCACTGCCATTCTTCTTCACAGTCTTGTTACTTTTCATCTGGACTATTGCAATTCACTGCTCTTTGGTCCCTCTAGTAAATCTCTCCATAAGCTTCAGCTAGTCCAGAATTCTGAAGCTCACATCATTACTCAAACCCCATGTATTCACCATATTACTCCGGTCTTGCAGCAGCTTCACTGGGTCCCGATTAAGTTTCGAATGGATTTTAAAATTCTGCCGTTAACATTTAAGACCATTCATAACCTCACCCCTCCATACCTGTCCAACATTCTTCATGTTGCCATTCTCTCCCGTAACTTTAGATCCTCCTCCTCCATCCATCTGACCGTATGTCTCACTCGTCTAGCCACCATGGTGAGCAGAGTATTCCGCTGTTCTGCTCCCAAGCTCTGGAACTCACTACCTACTGAGCATAGAAATATCAAATCATTTTCAACCTTCAAATGTAACTTAAATCCCATCTATTTAAAATGGCTTTTTCTCTATGATGGCAGTGGCTTTGTTTGCTTTTAATTTTTATATTTTCTGTATTTTCTGATGTTTTAAGTTGTTTATAATGTGTGTTTTTTTTATTTATTGTTTGTTTAGTGTTCTTGACTTCTTAGAAAGGTGCCTTGTATAAATAAAATGTATTTTTATTATTATTATTATTATTATTATTATTATTATTAAAGGAACAGTCAAAGAGGAAGAGAAATGCATCAAGAATAGTAAAGGGGAATTAAAATACACAGATGATGAAATAGCAGATGCTCTAAAACTTTCATTTTTCTGAAGTCTTCACAAGTAAGGAAGTGGATAACCTCCCAGCTGTAACAAGGATTGCTAAGGATGTACTGAGTGATTTTGAATGTTAGAGAATGAAGTAATGTTTAGATTAAATAGGCTGAAATCAAGCAAATCACCAGGATTATATTTATTCTTGTGTTTTTATGGAGGTTAGTGAGTACAAATATAAACCCTTGATGCATATTTTAGGAACTGTGCACTGGGGAAATTCCAAAGGCCTGGAAAATGGCCAATATTATCGCATTTTATAAAAAGGATAATTGGGCAGATTCAAGTATCTGTAGACCAGTATGAAAATTAAGGGCCACTACTATTTTAATTATATTTATATCAATATACAATAATATATATAGAATAATAATGCTTTCTTTAACTTGCACCCAGGCATTTGCAAACATTTCAATAGCTTCTTTCGTGTTAATTTTAATCTCCTCCTACCTACAAGTTATGCTGATGAGAATTTTTCTCAGCATTTTCTTGCGATAATACACTTTCAGGGTGCGAATGATGCCCAAATCCAATGGCTAAAGCACTGCTATGGGTGGGATGAATTCAACGAGAACATTATCTAAATGCAGAAGAAAGTTGTGGGCAGCAACAGTTATCAATCAGGAGCCAAATCATCCTTTTCTTCTTCATATTGTGAGGTTTCTGAACTCTTTTGAGACCGCCCCCAACTCCCCACCCAACGGGAACAACACGCTGAAGTGCGTCATGAAGTGTGATTGCAGCATCTGTGGAAGACTGTCCATCGCTGGGGCAGGGCAACAACAGACTCATAGTGCTGCAGTTAAGTGACACAAAAGCAAATCATAAAAGATCGGGGTCGTTCTATAAGTCCATTTCTTGCACTCCAAAACACGAGGCTTAGTCTCAGTACTTTAGCAAAACCAGCTTTATTCAGCTTGAAACAGGAACGGCACACTTATTTATTGTAGCATGATCTGCCACTCTGCTATACTCAGACACAGCAAGTCAGGCAGGGTTGTGGCCAGATCAGTGATCATGTAATCCTATTACCTGCATTTACAATGTTCCTTGCATCACCCATCAATCTCTTTTCTGTTTGCTTTGGCAGAGAGATGCAGCATAGCTGAGAGATGCTGCATAGCTTTGAGCCTGCTGTGGCCCCGGCAACAGATAAACAATCTTCCACAAATGTGGAGATCGGACTTCGGGACGCTCTTTGCCGTCCTGTCTAGTTGGGAGAGGCCCCAAGAGAGTTTACAAACCTCACGTTTTCTTGAATGAGTGGTGCATTAATAGGAATGTTTCTTAAACGAGCATCACTGAACCACATTAAAACTATTTTTTGACGTTTTCAAATGTAGTAGTTTACATACGTTTGCAGCCTGAGAGTTTTCTTTTTTTTTTTTTGAAAGTTGACAGCGTTGATGGCGAAATTTCGAATTCACTGGCAATGTCTATTTTATTTTTGCCACAATCGAGAGCTGCAAAAATGTACATTTTTTTTCTAATATGAACTGTTATCGTTTTTTTCTTGTCTGCCATTTCTATAGAAGGGTGACAATGAGTTCAATTCCAATGGATGTTTTTCAAATTTTCATGAGCAATAAGCAAAAAAAAAACAGTACAAGGAAAGTTTGAAGAAAGAAAAAAAATTACAGTGTTTCTGTTTGGGGGATTGTTGTGCACAACTGTGCAGAACTAGCTGTTTTGTGGATGATTCATTCAGGCATTTCAAGATCTTTTAGGCACTTCATTGTAAAGAAAGTATCTGCTGAATGTACTTCATAGTAACAAGATTTATATAGACTCGCATCATATGGGGAAACTGTCGGGACCATAAAAATACTTTGTTGTAATGAAAATTTCATTGTAGAGATATTTGTTGTAACGGAATTTTACCTGTATATAAATGATTAGATAGGAATATAATTAACAGGTTAGTTAAATTTGCAAATGACACCAAGCTAATTGGGTAATTATAAGTATAATTTCCTTTAGTCATCTTAAAAGGCTTATCTTGTTCTAATCAATGTTGGTTTAAAGCATTCCTCCATAACAGTCTGTTCTGTCAAAAGTTGGTAAATCTCTAAAGTTAATTTACACTTGCCCATTCCATGTTGCTATTCTATGGTAATTTCTTTGCAAGCCACCCACTATAGTAATAGAGCTTAGTATCCCACTGCCAGTGAAGACTTTTCTTTCACTTTTAAGAAAGGTCATATTAGATACTTTTTCTGCTCTGTTCCACTCTTTTTTCTCTGACATAACCTCTTGGCAATTGTACAACCCGAATCCATAACTAATATATTTTGAGGAAGAAAGGCACTGTCCTGGCATATCTGAACCCAGAATAATATCCAGGAGACAAAATTTTAAAACTAAGGAATTGTTATTTAAAGATTAGAATAAGAAGGGATATACAAATAATGGACAGCACATAGTTTAAAGCAGCACATTCTAATTCCTCTTTAGGTCATCCTGAACTTGGTGAATAACTATTCTTGTCAGGAAGATGACTGATCTACTTTCTGATTTTTGCACTTATATCATCACTCCTCTCATTCATCTCACATCTCCCTTCAATATTCCGGCTTGTCTTTTTCCTGCTAGTGAGTGTTATGTCTGCAATATGTACATTTTATGACAGTGTGTTCTTGTTGGCCGTAAAGTGTTTGGGGTTAGAGGTTGAGTGTCTGGCGGGATTGGTGGTTCGGAAATAAACACCTTTCTGAGGAAAACTGCCCCTGTACACTCTAGTATCGTATGCAACAGTGAGCTCTTTCCAACTTTCAACTCTTAGTTCAACAAGGCAGGCTAAGACCTGGCTTTATACAACATCCCAGGGTCTCTACCAAGAATTCCAGAAAATAACTTCGGGAGTCAGAGGCAGATTTCTGGCAGGTTCAGGGACATGGAGTTAGAGCACTGCCCTTCAACCTCTTGTGTCCTTCATTGTTCAATAAACTGTAAAGGGTCATTCTGTCATTTTATTAGAAATTCCTGCATTCATTTGAAATGAAATACTTTTTGGTTTTAATGTAATGATAAAGAGATTTATGCAATAAATAAATAAATTACTAAATAAATAAATCTATGTAATCCCTAATAAGAGAGAGACAAATGACATTTAAAAGAGTAAATAGTCAGCCTCCAGATCTTGTACTACTGGATCTCATATTGCTTCACTCCTTGCATATATCATCTAAGAAAATTTTAATTTAATAACAGAAAGGGAAATGCAGTGATAAACATATCAGGCAAAATCACAGCCTGTTCTTTAGCTAGGTGTTCAAATACTAACTCAAAGTACTTGTCGAGAATATATAATATTTGCATTATTTTTTGAACAGGTGGTGCTACAAGACTATTCAATACTGTGCCTTTAGCTGCATTCCACTTTTACTCCTGTGTTGTTGGAGTAAGAATCGTTTAAAAGGGAATAGGGCTCTACTAAGAATAGTGTCATAATGTATGCTTTTGTTCATAATTCAAAGGGACAAATCATCAAGAGGTCTCAAGCACACACTTTGCCGACCTTTGTGTCTAATCTCTACTGTTTGTGGATGATGTAATCCTCTTTATTATATTAGTTTGTGACTTCTGACATGCTCTTGATTGATGTGGCTCTCAGTATGATACTTCTGGAATGAGAATCAGACCTTCTAAATTTCAGGTCATGGTCTTCTATTGAAAAACAAGTTCTAGACAGATGAGAAAGAATATCTAACTTAAAGGTATTCTGCAAAACTTATTCACTAACAACAGTTGGCACAATAATGTGTCTAACCATCAGTCCGTTTAATGATGGTAGTTTGGTGAAGTTTGGTGATGGTAGTTTGGTCTGGAGTATAGAGGTGAAGCAGTTAAGACCACAGACAAAGACAGTGAATGAATACCTTAGTTGTTCTTTAGATAGATGCAGAAAAAATGATGCAGGGGAACATAGATGATAAGAGGTTTCAATGCAAGATTGCTAGGCTCAGTCTCTGTAAAAGGGTGTACCATGCACAGAGTACTGTGCGAAGACCAAGCACATGCTAGGGGGATTTTATTTCAAAGTTGTTCTGTGACCA
>NC_053160.1:109668204-109730576 GCF_016835505.1 Polypterus senegalus | reverse complement strand
GTATGCACAGAGACCTGTTTAAGTTTTCTAAATTTAGATTAAAGAAATTACTTTCTTGTTGGCAATACTGCTTTTTTAAATGTGTTTGCAAAAACTTTCCTTGTGTAGTTACGCTAGTACACAATGGACAGTGATAAAGGCTCAAACATTTTGAGCACTGGGTTACAGCAAATATTTTATTGATGGTTACTAATCTGAATGAACCTGTAATATATTATAAAAGTACACAGTCGTACAGTTATTACTACAATACAAACAATTAAGTTAGCCAACTATCTTGACTAAAGGGATCTGAAAACTTTCTGACTACAGTGTTATGCTAAAAGAGCAGAGGATCTAGCATAGGTCCTATTTTTTAACATTTCCATTCTAAAATAAAAAAAAAAATCTTTGTACCTTAATCTCTTGCTTCTATTTCAGTTTTATGCCCATCTACCTACTGCACACTAAATTCAAACTTATTATAGTTTAATCGGTTCATTGCCTATTATGTGAAATTTTTCTAATAATCCCATGTACCTCTCTGACCGTGTGTGTTTTGTGCTTTCTCATAAAATTCCACCATGTAAGTGCAACATGATCTCATTGTGTAAAGCAATGCTGATTATTTAATAATGTACTTGTTATTTCATGTGTTGCTTGTTGGTCTTTTCCTCATTAATTGCCTACATTAATTTACATGTACAGTGGAACTTTGGATTGTGAGCATAATTCGTTCCAGAAACGTGCTTGTAATCCAAAGCACTCGTATATCAAAGTGAATTTCCCCTTAAGAAATAATGGAAGCTCAGATGATTCATTCCACATCCCAAAACTATTCATATAAAAATGATTACTACAAAATATAAATTAAAAATACATAAAATAAATTAACCTACACTTTACCTTTGAAAAGAATTATGGCTTGTGTGAGTGAGTTTCTAAACTCTTTTGGGATTCCACCCAATGGGATGACACGTGGAAGAGTGTCCTGAAGCAACCATAGGCTCCCAGCACCGTCGCAGTTCGCTGTAAAAGCGAAACCGAAAAAGATCGTGGACATGCTATAAGCACCTGCTGTTGATGGGTGATACAAGGAAAATTATAAATGCAGACTACAGTTATACTTGGCCACTAACCTGGCCCGACCTTGTCTGACTGCTATGTCTGTGTATATGAGAGTGGCAGATCCCACTACAATAAATTACCGTGCTATTCCTGTTTGAAGCTGAATAAAGCTGGTGTTGCTAAAGTATTGGAACTCAGCTTCTTGTTTTGGGGTTCTAGATAAAGAATCACACGTTACAACACACACACACACACACGGTCACAGTGCTATAGTAAACAGTATACACTCATACGTATGTTGACTATATGAGTGAGGCACACCAACTGAGACTAAGCCGAGCATGGGAGACAATTGCCCACAATCCCACAGCAAGAGAGAGAAGAGCCATCAGCTCACTCGTGATCACGTGATGTAGTGCTGGGCGGTATACCGGTTCATACCGAAAACCGCTTTTTATTTTTTTTTTATTATATGGATTTTTCTTGTACTGCAACACCGGTTTAAATTGCCTAAACGACGTTCGGAATGTGGCGCAGCAGGAAACTGTTCAAGTGGGAACCTTTTTCACTGCTACACCACTAAACACCGTTAAACACAGATTTGTTGCACTAGGGCTCTTTTTCACTGCCACACCACCAAATAGTGGGCCGTATGCCGCGGGGTGAAAATGGACATTGGCATTCCGAAACTGAACTAAAAGTAAAGTTGAACATGATGAACAGAAGACCTTTTGCCGAAAAAAAGGAGTCGCGTCCGTTGCCTGGAGAACTTTTTTAAAAGGTCAGATGTGTAAATACTGTTTCTATACTACTGGATAATACTGCAAGCCAAGTTGTTTTTATTTGTACAGTGTAATGTACCTGGGTACTGTATAGTAGTGTGACGACATGTTGACTTTATTCTCGTAATTTTTCATTAAAGTAGACCATCGTAAACTAAACTTCATTGTAAAATGAATATTTACTAGATTTTCTCAAACCCCGTCATAAGTTATATAGCACATTAAATGCTTTGTGTTAAGTGATTCTTAAGTGATTCTTAAACTGACTTCTTCTTGCACTTAGAGGAGGCGCCGGCAGCGATCGCTGCATGGAATATATTCACTTCATGATCTTCCTGCTCTCTGAACATTTAGAATGCTAAGATAAATACAGTACTTAATATAATTTTCAAGGAGAAATGCATTAAAGCATGCATTAATCATATGGGGGCATGGCGGCGTGCCTGCCTTGCATTTGCTTGTTTTTCTGGTGGATTTCCTCGGCATGCTTCAGTTTCCTTTCAAAGTCATGTGGGGTTTTGTTATGCTATATTGACCCTGCTAGTATATGTTTTGCTTGTATTCATCCTGCGATGGGGCCGGCGAGTCGTTCAGAGATGGGCGCAACTCTGAATGGATGGCATAATTAAACATGTATAACGAAGATATTTTTAAAGTTCTTAACACTCCGTGGGCTAAGTTTATAACTAGTTTTAATTTCACAAAGACGTTTATCGTGTGTTGTGGTGAAACAAAAAGGAAGGAAGGAAGGAAAAAGGAACTGGGGTTTTGGTACGTCGGATAGAGACAGCATGCATGCAATAAAGATAACCCGCTCAGAAGAACATGCATTGAATTCTGTGTTTGTGTCTCTGACCAGCAGATCAGAAACCCAACATTTGCACAATATATATAATATTAAGTTAAACCTGTGTGATAGCTATTCATACATCCAGTTTTTTGGAGCCTCGTCACACCTGCCATAAAGTTCTCTACACTGAACATATACACCTGGGGACCCCTTACTGTGAGGGAGCAGCACTACCGCCTCACTACCATGCAAGTGTAATACCTGCTTTAATGCATTTCATCATGAAAATGATATTAAGTATTTATCTTGGCATTCTAAATTTTCAGAAAGCAGGAATATCATGAAGCGAATGGATTCTGTATGGTTATTGCTGTCTTCTCTTAGTGCGGAGGAAGTCAGTTTAAGAAGCATAGTGATTAACCACTGGGTCGGGGAACGTAACACAAAGATTTAATGTGCTGCATTAATTTATGACGGGGTAAATTAAGTAATTGATTAAACATTGATTTTAGAAAGAAGTTTAGTTTACAACATTCTACTTTTATTCTCATAGTTTACTTCATAATTAAGTGGAAATGTCGACTTTAATCTCAACATAAATGGCGAGAATAAAGTGGAAATGTTGAATTTGTTCTTGACATATAGTTTTTTTCTTCCCAGTATAGCTTAGCTCGTAGCAAGGTCCATATTAATGCAGTTTGCCTAAATAATGGTTCAGTTGGTAAAGATGTCATCACCAAGTTGCACTTGTTTTGTTTTATTTTATTTTAATTTGGTGAATACTGTGTAATGCACCTGGGCATGAAGTCTTGAAGTAATGGTGCAACTATCAGTAATAATACTATTATTTATTTCATTGTTATTATTTATTAGTTTAAATATTATGCAGTTTAATGATGATAAAGTTGTTTAAAAAGTCACTTTAACGTGTCAGTGGACAGAGATTGTTAACATTAACAGAAAGTGTAGTTGGTTTACAAAAAATATTTACTATTTATTCCCTTTCTAAGACATATTCGGTGCAATACAACTTTTGACAAGCACTTCTGGATATTTTACTAAGTCTAAATGCCTCTTTGTATGGTTTGAAAGTATGTTGTCAAAATTATAGTTTGTTTTTGCAAAATTTGTTCAATAAAAAGGTTCTATATTTTGACTGCATCTGTCATGCTATGTGATACCTTCTCCATTAGTGCCACCCCCTTGAAAACTATCACTTTATGAGGCAATGCAAAACTGTACCAATACTTGTGTGCACATTAAAATGTTTTTTTTTTTGTACAATGTACAATACTCTTGACAGTGGAATAGGTTATTCTTAGCCAGTAATTGCAGTGGAAAATGTGGTTAACATCCACTCATGCATGGGGAAAAAAATACAGTGAAACCGGGATAGTTTAGAAAAATACCGTGATGTAGAATTTTGGTCATACCGCCCACCCCTAACGTGATGTTTGGGAGACAAAGCGTATATGTACTACTCGTATTGCAAGACCTCGCTCATTTACCAAGTTAAAATTTATTAAAAATTTTAGCTCGTCTTGCAAAACACTCGCTAACCACGTTACTCTCAATCCAAGGTTCCACTGTACTTATTTAAATGCCTGATGCCTTTATCCAAGTCAACTTACAACATTTGAGTTAGAATTGGTTACATTTCTTTTTGTTTCTCCAGTTGGAGCATAGACAGGTGAAGTTACTTACTCGTGATCACACAATATCAGTGGCAGGATTTGAACCTACAATGTTAGGTTTTGAAGTCCAGAGCCATAACCACTACATCACTCTGCCATGGTACATTTTATAATGGAATTGAAAGAAAACAAAAACACATGAAACATTTTTTTTTTATTGGAACAGTACTTGCCTCAGTAAAGTCATCCAAATTGCTAAGTATCATCTTAGGATTTTGCTAAGCTTATCTCTAATTTTCTGTCTTCACCCTGAAGTAGCTAAAAACAGTTTTTCAGTGATTTAAAATAAATCATTTGCCAAACCAGAAGCTTTAAGCAGAATTGTGAGTTTAGTGTGTGTTCATATAACCCCTGTCCAGAGTCTAACATAAAATCTAAGAGAGCTGGATAGAACTGTGCTGTGGATTGCATTTTATATTGTGTAGTGCTTTTCATTGTAATTACAATATTAAAACTAGTTAATTTTTAATTCAGGTAGAATACTGTTTAAATCCCACAGTATCATTGTCTATGTCAAGTTTGAATGTTCTGCCAGTATCTTCTAGGGTTTTTGCCCAATGGAAACTCAGGTTTTCTTCCATTGAAAAAGGCATGCAGGTAAGATTTGATTGGTGATTTTCAAATTTACCTGTGTGATTGTGAATTCAGTGGTGCATGTTATACCAGTAGAAATGTTCAGATATGATTTAACTGCAGTTGAAAACATCAGGGAACCACTGTTACATGTTGCAAAAAATACCACAAGTGGTGGAGAGTTGCTCGCATACTGAAGCTGGCACATTTTGCAATGCACAATCCCAACCCCTGAAAGCTATTGCATACTGTTTATGTACATCACATCTTTGAAGAGGATCCCATCTTCCCCACAGTCACCCATCTCTCACCTCCTTTTGCTTTCTGAATTTATTTTTAGGCTTGGTCATATTTTCAGACTTTGAAGAAGGCCACTCACCCTCCCAAATTATTGTTGAAAAAGCAAATAAGAAGCCAATAAATAAGAGTTATTTGTTCCACTTCAGACACTTATGATTATGGTAACAGGCCATCTCTGGATTAACCACTAAGTAAAATAAGCACATGCTTAGGACATCACGAGAAATTGAGCACCACAGAGTTTAAAAAAGAAAAAAAAAAGTAGAAGAAAACATTTTTTACAAAGTGTGTCAAAAAGAAGTTTAATAGTGAACCAAAGAAACTGGGAAGAATAGCTCTTTATTTTTTATTATCAATCTTTTTCTTTTCTTTTTTTTTAACTTTATAGTCTATACAGAACACATTTTGGCATACTAAATATGTTTATTTCTTGTTCAGTTATTTTCATTTTTTTATTTTGCACAGTAAAGATATTTCAAATATTAAGAAATCAGCTGACTGAAATCATTCTTGGAAATAAAAAAACAAACTTAAAACTAATTTGTTCAGGAAGGCATTTAATTTACCCCGACATTCTGACTCTTCCTTTACCCTTGTCCTTGTGTTCAGGATGATTTTGATTTGCATCATAAATTACTTCTTCAGAATTTCCTTGTAATATTATTTTTGTATTTTATTGTGACTTATTGTCAATTATTCTTATTCATATCTTTGTGATTCCTGTATTTATCTTTATTTAGTGTTTTATGCTAATATTACTTTGTTTCCATTGTTGAGTATTTGATTTTTTTTCTGCCTTTTCCACATTGTTCATTCTGAAATTCCATTAACAATAGAATCTCTGAAGCTTACGAAAGTGTTTGTAATGCCTCACACCTCCTCATTAGCATCTTTGTTTTGAAAATGTGTCAGTCAGCACTAGCAACAGGCAGCCTACTGTCCTATCCTATCACCCACCAGGGCAGCTGTAGTCAAGTCCAATGCAAAATTCTCAGCTGAATTCTCTTTATCTGGGACTTAAGTGTCTGGAATTGAATAGGGCAAATAAGGTATTGTTATTTGGAAGACATGCATTTCATGTGTCTTCCGTGGCTACAATGATCTGTGTAAATGTAGGATGACAGGAAATGCAGGGCAAGAAATGTTGAACACATAACTAAAACAAACTTTTTTCATGTTATAGTAGTAATGGAAAAAATGCCGATATGAAATGTATAATGTGTGAAGACTAAAGTCCAAATATCTAATAAACAATTTTACAAAAATGTTTAACAAAAAAAGTGTGCTTTTATTCAACAATATAATCGAAGAAAAAGAAATTATTAAATTTACAAGTTGCGGTCAATGTGTAAAAAGCAAAGCCCAAATATCAATCGACAGGAAGTAAACGTTTCCGCTTGGTTTGCACAGAGATAAAAAAACTGGTGTCTCATAATCAAGAAATTGTGGGTTCAACTTAAACTGTCTCCTTTGAAATGTATGGGATACTGTAGTCGGCTATACCTTATTAAGGTACATAATGAAGCATAACTGTCAGGAGGGAAATGTGAATGACTTGATTCACAGTTGCAGTTTCATTACAAAAAAAGGATTTGAAGTTAGTGAGGTTTTGCATATGAGTTGTGTTGTGTGCTTGATGATTTGAAGTGAAACAGATTAGGAACGTAAATATATGTGCCTAAGGTAGAGATGAGAATGAAAACTAAAGGGAGATCTGAAATTGTATGAGGTTGAATAGCTGTTGGTGTTATAACAAAAATGTTTCCTTTCCATAAGGATATTCAAGGTACATACAGTGCATTCGGAAAGTATTCACAGCACATCATTTTTTCCACATTTTGTTATGTTATAGCCTTATTCCAAAATGGATTAAATTCATTTTTTTCCTCAGAATTCTATACACAACACCCCATAATAATAACGTGAAAAAGTTTACTTCAGATTTTTGCAAATTTATTACAAATAAAAAAAAATTGAGAAAGCACATTTACATAAGTACTCACAGCCTTTGCCATGAAGCTCAAAATTGAGCTCAGGTGCATCCTTTTTTCCCCGATCATCCTTGAGATGTTTCTTCAGCTTAATTGGAGTCCACCTGTAGTAAATTCAATTGATTGGACATGATTTGGAATGGCACACACCTGTCTATATAAGGTCCGACAGTCGACAGTTCATGTCAAAGCACAAACCAAGCATGAAGTCAAAGGAATTGTCTGTAGACCTCCGAAACAGGATTGTCTCGAGGCATAAATCTTGGGAAGGTTACAGAAAAATTTCTGCTGCTTTGAAGGTCCCGATGAGCACAGTGGCCTCCATCATCCGTAAGTGGAAGAAGTTCGAAACCACCAGGGCTCTTCCTAGAGCTGGCTGGTCATCTAAACTGAGCGATCGGGAGAGAAGGGCCTTAGTCAGGGAGGTGACCAAGAACCCGATGGTCTCTCTGTCAGAGCTCCAGAGGTCCTCTGTGGAAAGAGGAGAACCTTCCAGAAGGACAACCATCTCTGCAGCAATCTACCAATCAGGCCTGTATGGAAGAGTGGCCAGACAGAAGCCACTCCTTAGTAAAAGGAACATGGCAGCCCACCTGGAGTTTGCCAAAAGGGACCTGAAGGGCTCTCAGACCATGAGAAACAAAATTCTCTGGTCTGAAGAGACAAAGATTGAACTCTTTGGTGTGAATGCCAGGCGTCACGTTTGGAGGAAACCAGACACTGCTCATCACCAGGCCAATACCATCCCTACAGTGAAGCATGGTGGTGGCAGCATCATGCTGTGGGGATGTTTTTCAGCGGCAGGAACTGGGAGACTAGTTAGGATAAAGGGAAAGATGACTGCAGCAATGTACAGAGACATCCTGGATGAAAACCTGCTCCAGAGCGCTCTTGACCTCTGACTGGGGCAACGGTTAATCTTTCAGCAGGACAACGACCCTAAGCACACAGCCAAGATATCAAAGGAGTGGCTTCAGTACAACTCTGTGAATGTCCTTGAGTGGCCCAGACTTGAATCCGATTGAACATCGCTTGAAAGAACTTAAAATGGCTGTGCACCGACGCTTCCCATCCAAGCTGCTAAGTTTGAGAGGTGCTGCAAAGAGGAATGGGTGAAACTGGCCAAGGATAGGTGTGCCAAGCTTGTGGCATCATATTCAGAAAGACTTGAGGCTGTAATTGCTGCCAAAGGTGCATCGACAAAGTATTGAGCAAAGGCTGTGAATACTTATGTACATGTGATTTCTCAGTTTTTTTTATTTTTTAATAAATATGCAAAAACCTCAAGTAAACTTTTTTCACGTTGTCATTATGTGGTGTTGTGTGTAGAACTCTGAGGAAAAAAAAATGAATTTAATCCATTTTGAAATAAGGTTGTAACATAACAAAATGTGGAAAAAGTGATGAGCTGTGAATACTTTCCGGATTTACTGTACATCTCAAAGAAAAACTGGTCACAAGTTAGTTAATCTGCTTACTGTGTTTAATTTGATAATTCACTTGTTACATTTTTCTATCTCTCTAGAGTTTGGAACTTCCCCACTGTAATTATTTTTTGTGTATTTTACAGATTGAAGAACTTTTGAAGGAGGTGATCCTTTCAGAGGAAAAAAGGAAGAAGATTGATTTGTTTGTTCAGGAGGTTACTACGTTGCTTTCTTCTGTTCCTGAAACAAAGTTTACGGAGGTTTGTGATCATCATCAAAGTAAAGATATTAGTTATTTTCCGCCCTGTATTTACCATTTTGAGGAGTGAGCTGCTATTTATACATTATAAAAACTACATTTGATTTCAGTCTGTAACACCTGGTGTAAATTTTTACTACTTGTAAAAGTTAACATTTTTTTTTATTCAATTTTATTCTTAGTCACGTTCACACACCCCCAAAATATGACACTCTTATTTTTCAAATAAAGACATTTACAATGAGCTTGCCTCTCCCTCTTTCAGTTGATGTTTATCTTTTCATAAGAGCAGTGATGACCACAGTTAGTGATGTGGTTGATGCTTGGTTTGATTTATTTATTGTACATATCAAAGATATGATTCCCTGAGATGGCTATCAAGACTATCAAGTAGCATTTGTGTTTTGACTACAAGGACACTTGTCCGAGATTGCAGCAAATTTGTTGTCTTCAACATGTTTTGTACATCTGACAACATTTTGCTGAGAACTGTATTTTGAGTTACAACTCTGGGCAACACATTACTGTTGAGGAGCAACCGTTTCCAAGTAAGGTCCGTTTTCTTTTTTTGAAATACATCTCATCCAAGCCTGACAAATTTCACATAAAATTTTGGATTGTGTCAGATTTGCAGACAAAGCACATGTGCAATGCCACTCCTTATGTAGGTAAAGATATCATTCATCCCACGGGAGAAAGGGTTTTGTAGACTGTGGCTATAAAGCTTACGGAGACATTTCTGTACAAAGGCAGAACCATAAGAGCAGACAACTTCTTCACGTCGCTTCTGCTGTCTAATAGACTACTGCACTGCAACACAACTCTGCTTGGCACCATAAATAAAGTGGGATTTCTACTTACAGCTAAAGTCGCTTCAGTATACGAGCAACTCTCCACACTAGTGTTTAGATCTGTCTCTGCCATGCTGATGGTGTATTGGCCCAAAAAGAAGTAGTCTGTCTGCATTCTCAGTACCATACACCATAACTTGGTGCGGTGAAGCAAGTTATCCTGGAGAAGCCAGCGGGAGCCCTGAGGAGAGTTCTCTTTTCTCGTTGAAGGGCAGGGCCACCCTGGAATGGGTTCGTCCCGAGAGAGGGGCCCGCGCCTTGGAAAGCGTCACGCTTCCGGCGTCGTCCGGAGAGCTCTCGCCGGCCCTTGAAAATCCGGGGGAGATGGTGTAAATCTCGCGCCGGGCCGTACCCATATCCGCAGCAGGTCAAATTTTAATAATGAGGCCAGTGCAATGCAAGTCCTGTTGGATGTTGGACTTTTCAGATGATGGTTTGGAAGAGCCAGTTGTCTATGAGGGCTACATCTGCAAGAGATGCCAGCTGATCCAGCACCTCGAGCTCAGGGTCGCTGAACTGGAGGAGGAGTTGGCTGACCTGTGTTGTAATAGAGAATTGGCGGACTTGGCCTAGGTGTCCTTTAGAGATAGTGTGCACCCCTAAGGTGGCGCGGGAGGAGATTCCAGACCAGACAGGTAGGAATAGGTGGGTCACGGTCACAAGGCGTAAGGTAAAGGGTGCACACTGTCCGGGGGCATCAACCCCAGAATTAGAAGTGTCTAACCGTTATCATGTCCTGGCGGAGCTGGACGGTGACTCTGATAATTCTGAGGTGGTAGGCAGGGTTGAGGAGCCCCAACGGGCCACCTCAAAACCAGTTCCCAAAAAGAGAGAGGTAGTGATAGTTGGGGACTCAATCATTAGGGGATTGAAGTGCAGGTGTGCTCCTGAGAGAGAGAGTCTCGACGGTGTGTTGCCTTCCGGGAGCACAGGTGGGAGACCTCCCTGGAAGGGTGGATAGGCTCTTGGCCAGAGCGGGGGTGGATCCAGTTGTCATTGTCCACTTTGGAACAAATGACATACATAAGGGTAGTCTGTCAGTTCTGCATTCCAAATTCAAAGAGTTAGGTACCAAGCTGAGGAGCAGAACTGACAAGGTAGTCTTCTCCGAAGTTCTGCCTGTGCCACGCGCCAGTCCAGGTAAGATTGAGGAGATTAGAAGGCTTAACGCGTGGCTCAAATCTTGGTGCAGGGTAGAAGGGTATAGGTTTATGGGGCATTGGGACTCCTTTTGGAACAGATGGGACCTGTTCCGCCGTTACATCTGAACCGGAGGGGCACCAATGTATTGGGGAGGCGTATGTGTAGGCTAGTCGAGGATTGTTTAAACTAGGGAATGGGGGCAGGGAGTTTAGGACAGGCCAGATTTAGATCTATACATGGAAGAACAAACAATGGTGTAGAAATAAAAATGCATAGTAATGTAAATTTTAAGCAAACACGTAAAGATAGAAGGATTAACACATTAAAAATAGCTTGCCTTAATGCTAGAAGTATCAAAAATAAGGTAAGTGAGTTGGAGTTGTATGTAGCAGAGCATAATTATGATATTATAGCAATAACGGAAACCTGGCTAAATAACAAAGATGGGGATGAGTGTAACATAGAGGGATACACATTTTTAGGAAGGATAGACAGAACAGAAAAGGAGGTGGGGTTGCTGTTTATGCCAAACAGGAATTAAATGTAAGTCATCTTCAGTTGGATGATGAGCCCCATCTTAGTGAGGACATGTGGCTTCGCCTGGAAAATATTAGGGAAAAGGTCTCATTTTAGGAGTGTGTTATAGACCACCCAATTCAGACAGTAATTTCAACACACATCTTTTAGTAATATCAAAAGGCAAGTTTACAGGGGATATTATAGTCATGGGGGACTTTAATTATCCAAATATTAACTGGGATAACCTTACAGATGGAGGAGCACAAGAGCAGGAGTTTTTAGAAGTAATCAGCGACTGTTTTTAACACAGCATGTTAAAGCACCAACAAGGGGTGAAGCCTGTCTGGATTTAGTATTCTGTAATAATCAGGATAGAATTGAGGGTGTAGAGGTGATTGAACCACTAGGGTCAAGTGACCATAATGTAATACAATTCTCAGTATTTTGTAAGAGTACAGATGCAAAGACTAAAATTGTTAAGTTGAACTTTAGTAGGGCTAATTTTGAGCAGATGCACAAAGTCTAAGTAGGATAGACTGGGATAAGCTTTTAAATGTGGAGACAGTCGAGGAGCAGTGGAACAGGTTTAAAAATGTTTTACATGTAATGCAGGACAGATACATACCTAAATTTGGAAGTAATAGGAAACTAAAAAAAACTCCACGATGGATTAATAAAGATTTAAAAAGAAGTTGCAAAGGAAAAACTGCTGTATAAGGCATATAAGACTAATGACTGCAAAGAGAACCGTGAGCGTATGAGAACATGAGGGCAACCATTAAGAAGGATATCAGAGAGGCTAAAAGACAGTTGGAGAGGAATATAGCAGATAAGGCGAAAGAAGACCCCAAGAGATTCTTTCAGTATTTTAGTAGTAAAAGAACAGTTAAGGAGGAGGTCAAGTTCATCAGGAATAGTAAAGGGAATTAAAAGATACAGACAATGAAATAGCAGATGCCCTAAACTTACATTTTTCTGAGGTGTTTACAAGTGAGCAAGTGGATAACCTGCCAGAGGTAAACACAACTACTAAGGAGGTACTGAGGGATTTGGAAATTGTAGAGGGAGAAGTGCTGCTCAGATTAAATAAGATGAAATCAAACAAATCACCAGGCCCAGATAATATTTATCCTCGTGTTCTTAAGGAGGCTAGTGAGTACATATATAAACCCTTGACACATATTTTTAGGAAGTCACTGTGCACTGGAGAGATTCCAAAGGACTGGAAAATGGCAAATATCATCCCATTATATAAAAAGGGTGACAGGGCAGATCCAAGCAACTATAGGCCAGTAAGCTTAACAAGCATCACAGGAAAATTAATGGAAGGAATTATTAAGGATAAGATTGAGCAACACATGACAAGGACAGGAGTTATTCTGAACAGTCAGCATGGGTTCAGAATGGGGAGGTCGTGTTTTACTAACATGTTGGAATTCTATGAGGAGGCAACAAAAGGATACGATCAAAGTGGAGCTTATGATATTATTTATCTGGACTTTCAGAAAGCATTTGATAAGGTGCCACATGAGAGGTTGGGCATCAAGTTAAAAGAAGTGGGAATTCAGGGTGATGTTTTTAGATGGGTGCAGAATTGGCTCAGACACAGGAAGCAGAGGGTGATGGTGCGAGGAACCTCATCAGAACTGGCGATGTTAAGAGTGGTGTTCCACAGGGGTCAGTGCTAGGGCCGCTGCTATTTTTAATATATATAAATGATTTAGATAGGAATATAAGTAACAAGCTGGTTAAGTTTGCAGATGATACCAAGATAGGTGGATTAGCAGATAATTTGGAATCCGTTATATCATTACAGAAGGACTTGGATAGCATACAGGCTTGGGCAGATTTGTGGCAGATGAAATTTAATGTCAGTAAATGTAAAGTCTTACACATAGGAAGTAAAAATATTAGGTTTGAATACACAATGGGCGGTCGGAAAATCGAGAGTACACCTTATGAGAAGGATTTAGGAGTCATAGTGGACTCCAAGCTATCAACTTCCAAACAGTGTTCAGAAGCCATTAAGAAGGCTAACAGAATGTTAGGTTATATAGCACGATCTGTGGAGTACAAGTCCAAGGAGGTTATGCTCAACCTTTATAATGCACTGGTGAGGCCTCATCTTGAGTACTGTGTGCAGTTTTGGTCTCCAGGCTACAAAAAGGACATAGCAGCACTAGAAAAGGTCCAGAGAAGAGCGACTAGGCTGATTCCAGGTCTACAGGGGTTGAATTATGAGGAAAGATTAAAAGAGCTGGGCCTTTACAGTTTAAGCAAAAGAAGATTAAGAGGTGACATGATTGAAGTGTTTAAAATTATGAAGGGAATTAGTACAGTGGATCGAGACTTGTATTTTAAAATGAGCTCATCAAGAACACGGGGACACAGTTGGAAACTTGTTAAGGGTAAATTTCGCACAAACATTAGGAAGTTTTTCTTTACACAAAGAACGATAGACACTTGGAATAAGTTACCAAGTAGTGTGGTAGACAGTAAGACGTTAGGGACTTTCAAAACTCGACTTGATGTTTTCTTGGAGGAAGCAAGTGAATAGGACTGGCAAGCTTTGTTGGGCTGAATGGCCTGTTCTCGTCTAGATTGTTCTAATTGTTCTAATTGTTCTAAAAAAACTTCTTAAAACGTTAATGTTTTACTGTTTAATAACTTATAGACTATATTTTATTATTTTTCCCTTGCACTCTGTGATCAAAGCTATACACACACATATAGACACATACATATATGTACACATATACCTGTATATATATATATATATATACACACACACACCTATCTACATTATACACAGTGGTGTGAAAAACTGCCCCCTTCCTGATTTCTTATTCTTTTGCATGTTTGTCACACAAAATGTTTCTGATCATCAAACACATTTAACCATTAGTCAAATATAACACAAGTAAACACAAAATACAGTTTTTAAATGATGGTTTTTATTACTTAGGGAGAAAAAAAAATCCAAACCTACATGGCCCTGTGTGAAAAAGTAATTGCCCCCTGAACCTAATAACTGGTTGGGCCACCCTTAGCAGCAATAACTGCATTCAAGTATTTGCGATAACTTGCAATGAGTCTTTTACAGTGCTTTGGAGGAATTTTGGCCCACTCATCTTTGCAGAATTGTTGTAATTCAGGTTTATTTGAGGTCAGGTAATTCAGGTCAGGACTTTGACTAGGCCACTCCACAGTCTTCATTTTGTTTTTCTTCAGCCATTCAGAGGTGGATTTGCTGGTGTGTTTTGGGTCATTGTCCTGTTGCAGCACCCAAGATTGCTTCAGCTTGAGTTGACGAACAGATGGCCCGACATTCTCCTACAGGATTTTTTGGTAGACAGTAGAATTCATGGTTCCATCTATCACAGCAAGCCTTCCAGGTCCTGAAGCAGCAAAACAACCCCAGACCATCACACTACCACCAACATATTTTACTGTTGGTATGATGTTCTTTTTCTGAAATGCTGTGTTCCTTTTACGCCAGATGTAATGGGAAATTTGCCTTCCAAAAAGTTCAACTTTTGTCTCATCAGTCCACAAGGTATTTTCCCAAAAGTCTTGGCAATCATTGAGATGTTTCTTAGCAAAATTGAGGCGAGCCCTAATGTTCTTTTTGCTTAACAGTGGTTTGCGTCTTGGAAATTTGCCATGCAGGCCGGTTTTGCCCAGTCTCTTTCTTATGTTGGAGTCGTGAACACTGACCTTAATTGAGGCAAGTGAGGCCTGCAGTTCTTTAGACGTTGTCCTGGGGTTTTTTGTGACCTCTCGGATGAGTCGTCTCTGCGCTCTTGGGGTAATTTTGGTCAGCCAGCCACTCTTGGGAAGGTTCACCACTGTTCCATGTTTTTGCCGTTTGTGGATAATGGCTCTCCAGGGGTGTGGAAATCAAATTTAATTCTACTTGTCCACGGACAAGTAAACTTAGAAAATCCACTTGTCCGCCAGTTAAATTCACTTGCCCATAAACAAATAACAAAAGTAAAAAATAGTTTATTTTTTCTGATCTCTTTTATTGATACTAAAACTGCCTTCCATTTTAAAACTGAAAAAAGTTCTTTCAGGGAGTAGTATTTTGCCACCTTGCTCTAGAACATTATATAAAAGATTCCCTTATTTTAACTGGCTAATAAACAATGCCTTCATTATAGCTACACTAGTTCTTTTTTCATATATTACAGTTACATAACAGAACACTGTCCTGATTCATGTTCTTCATCTTTTGTCTTGCAACATCTTCTCCCTCAAGAATCTTTACCATCTCAGTCAGCATGGGCTGAATGCTGTTCATTTCTGCTTGAGCTGAACTGCATGGTTCCTGGACTGATGGTCCTGCAGAAGTTGATGCTGATGACTTTTCAGGTTTTTTATGAGTGATGTGCCTGTTGCCAGGTGACAGACAGAATTCCACAGCTGGTCATGGGTCAAACTCTTCTAAAGAAGCAGTATTAAACAGCCTAGCATAACTCTCAACCTTTCGAGCGTTCAGCTTTAGAAAACGCTTTTTCAAATGAACCAACTTTTTTCTTACTTTTAGACTCATGTCTCTATCTGACGTACTAAACCCCCAGTTCCTATCCTTTTTCTTTCTGCACATAACCAATCACCACACTATAAACGTATTTGTGAAATGGCCGGCACCTCTCACTGCAAGAAAAAAAGTCAGTTTAAGAGATTAACAACTAGGTCGGGGAACACTTAATATAAAGCGTTTAACGTGCTACATTAATTTATGACGGGGTTTGAGAAAATCTAATAAATGAAACATTCATTTTAAGATGAAATTTAGTTTGCGACATTCAACTGACAAAGTAAACTACGAGAATAAAGTCAACATGTCGACTTTAATCTCGACAGTTACATTTTTTTGTCTTCACTGTGTCCGTATTTTTTTCACAGTGGCCTTACTACGCTTCCTTAGGTTTTTCAAGGCCTATTCTGCCAGTTTTAATCAAGAAATGATCCATTTCTCATCCGTGATGCTACTTACTTAAGTTTCAACAACACGCATATAGCGAGAACAACGTGCTTACCGCAGTGCATTATGGGTTACGCAGGTAATTCCTAATGACGTATTCGAAATTCAGCAAGAGGTTACATTTCCAAATAATATAACCGATGTTGTTGGGGAAAAAAAAATAATCGCGTCTAAGTGAAGATTTCTATTGATATTTCATAACATTTGGAAACCGTCAGAATGTTTTCTTTATTTTTAAAAAACTGACAGTGCGAAACCAACTTGTTTTATATGAAAAATTCTCTAATCAAAAACGATCTATAGACAGCTCATCAAAATTGATGTCACGCAATAAATTTCTTAACTCCTCAATATATCACAACCTACGCAAAATCGCAAATTTCGTAAAGGATCAAATGCCTAACAAGCTTTATTTGGCGAAAACAATTGCATTGTAGGTGAAATGACCGCATTTTTATGTAGAAAAAATTAATTTTTAATATATAAAAGTTATCGATTATAATGAAAAATCATCAAATTACATCGTAATGTCGGCATGACCAAATGACTGCATCTCCAAGCGTGTAAATAGTAGGGTAAAATACTTATGTAAGACCACAATAGTGCTTCCCCTTTGAAAAATCAGCCAACATTTTGTAAACAATATTGAATACCAATTTGAGACATGAAGAACATGCCTAAGTAAACTGTTTCCGCACGAAGTACATACCCAAATGTTTAAAATTTGAAAGTAGTGGTAAAAATGTGCCGTGCACTGCACATGTAATTCTTTTTTTCTCCAGAAAAATTGCACTTGTCCGCGGACAACTGAAACCAGAAAACACGCTTGTCCGACGGTCAATTTACCCGTGTTGGACAAGTCGGGTGTTGGATTTCCGCACCCCTGCTCTCACTGTGGTTCGCTGGTGTCCTAAAGCTTTAGAAATGGCTTTATAACCTTTACCAGACTGATAGATCTCAATTACTTCTGTTCTCATTTGTTCCTGAATTTCTTTGGATCTTGGCATGATGTCTAGCTTTTGAGGTGCTTTTGGTCTACTTTTCTGTGTCAGGCAGCTCCTATTTAAGTGATTTCTTGATTGAAACAGGTGTGGCAGTAATCAGGCCTAGGGGTGGCTACGGAAATTGAACTCAGGTGTGATACACCACAGTTAGTTTATTTTTTAACAATAGAGGAATTACTTTTTCACACAGGGCAATGTAGGTTTGGATTTTTTTTCTCCCTAAATAATAAAAACCATCATTTAAAATCTGCATTTTGTGTTTACTTGTGTTATATTTGACTAATGGTTAAATGTGTTTGATGATCAGAAACATTTTGTGTGACAAACATGCAAAAAATAAGAAATCAGGAAGGGGGCAAATAGTTTTTCACACCACTGTGTGTTTATATATATATATATATATATATATATATATATATATATATATATATATATATATATATATATATATGTATATGTATATGTATATGTATATGTATATATGTGTGTATATATATATGTGTGTATATATATGTGTATATATCTATACTAATAAAAGGCAAAGCACTCACTCACTCACTGACTCATCACTAATTCTCCAACTTCCCGTGTAGGTAGAAGGCTGAAATTTGGCAGGCTCATTCCTTACAGCTTACTTACAAAAGTTGGGCAGGTTTCATTTCGAAATTCTACGCCTAATGGTCATAACTGGAAGGTATTTTTCTGCATTAACTGTAATGGAGTTGAGCTGGAATGACGTGGGAGGGCGGAGTTTCGTGTGACAACATCACGCCACCCACGTAATCACGTGAACTGATTGTCAACGCAGTGCGTAGAAAACCAGGAAGACCTCCAAAAAGCACTTAAGAAAACATGCATTATATAATTGAGAAGGCAGCGAAAAACAATAAGAAGCGTGCGAGTGACATATACTACCATATTCATGAGTGTTGCTGCCTCGGAAAGAAAGAAAGGTGTAAACCTAAATTTTAAATTAAGTTCATAGACAGGCTACCGCTGGCGTTTTACATGCCCACAGGTAATGCGGGATACAAGTTTAATGAGAGGACAGAATATAAGCGAGTTTTGATCACTTTGTAACTAAGTTAAAATTGTAGGTGAAGGGGTGTGCTTATGCAAATTCCGAGACTGTGTTTGTGGGGGATTGACAGTTAAGGCGGGTGGGGGAGTCACGTCATCATCTCCCCTCCCATTCATCTAATTTCGGTCTGAGCTGAGCTCCGCAGCTAATGCCGTCTTCCGAAGCAACTTTGTCAGACTGCCACCAAATACTCACAGAAAAATCCACAAGTTAATACACACGCTATCTCTCGAGTTTCTCCACACTGAATCCTCCAGGCACTACTTACAAAAGGTCACATTGACAATCGTGTTACGTTATTTTTAAAATCTTTCCTTTTCTTAGCACAAGCACAGCTGAGAAGCTTCGATGCATGTGCTCCATAACGCGTTAAAAAATAATGCATTTAATTACACTTTGCATTACAAGCAAAGGGAGCTTTTGTCAATGCATGATTTCCTGGTACACGGATTACATTGATCAGCGCATCCCGATTCATTTTACCCTCGCACCACCTTAGTTTGAGAAGAAGTCTGAAAAAATATGAGGTTAACACAGAAAAACATCACCAATTCAAGCTTTATGAATAATCGATTCGCCATCAATAATTGTTTTGGTAAAGCCATCCTCCTTCCATTTTATAATTTTTCCGCCAATAGCCATGATTAAATGAACGGTAAATAAAGTAAGAGACTTATTTAGGCAGGCATATATATGACAGCAACACTCATGACAATGTCAATCATGTTACGTTATTATTAAAATGTTTCCTTTTCTTTTTCATTACTTCTTTAACACACTACTTCTCCGCTAGGCTCGGGATTTTGCTATATATATAATATATGAATGACCTCCAAAGAGCGCTGATACTTTTGATATCATGAACGTGTCTGCAAACTGGGGTCTCCTGCCCAGCAAAAGTCGAGCAGCCAGCGCGTGCATAGCTGTGCCGGCCTTTGAGACGCTGACTGCGCTTCTGCCTTAAGTCAAAGTGAGCAGTTTTAATTTTTTTCATCCTCCCCCTGCGCTATAGCCCAGACAAGTGCAAACACGGGACCCCTTTTCTACACCACGGAAAAATAATATTAAGGCGATTCATCTCTATACTATATAAAAGAAAAGGCAACTTTCCTTTCTTTACACCTTTTATCCCAAACCAAAGCCTTTCTCTCTTAACAGTGCAGAGGACACAAAACTAATTTTCTTTAAATGCCGGTAAGGCACATTACCAGAGGCACAAATTTGAACGTTCACATAGAAAATTTAATTTCTATACCACAGCCGTCGTGTAGCGTCTTTCAAAAGGGATCTACTACCGAGAGATGATCCATATATATTTTAGCTGCTGTTAGTTACTTACCTGTTGTGTTACACAGTCTTTAAAATGTAGTTTACCCACAACCACTCCAGTAGTGCTCAATGTACCTGTACTTCTTAAAACGTTAATGTTTTACTGTTTAATAACTTATAGACTATATTTTATTATTTTTCCCTTGCACTCAGTGACCAAAGCTATACACACACATATAGACACATACAAACATACACACAAGTATATATGTGTATATATATGTATGTATGTGTATATACATACAATTATATATATAATTTGTGTGTGTGTATGTATGTATGTGTGTGTATATATGATGTAGATGGGTATGTATATATATATATATATATATATGTGTATATGTAGATATGTATATAGATATGTAGATATGAAGATATGTATGTGTATATATGTGTGTATATATATATATATATATGTATGTATGTGTGTGTGTGTGTGTGTGTGTATATGACAGCAGCAATCCAAGCTGTGAGAAAACAGTAAAAAGGAGGCGTGTCAGGCGTGGGTACATTTTCTGATGCAGCTAGATCGAAAAAACTTTGTGACGCTGCCACCAAATACACAACACAATTACTTTGACAATCATGTTACATTATTTTTAAAATGTTTCCTTTTCTTTTTCATAACTTCTTTAACACATGACATCGCTGCGAATCGCGGGTATTTTGCTATATATATATATATATATCACAGTGACACTCATATCAATGACAAAACAATTACATTAACAATCATGTTACGTTATTTTTAAAATTTTTCCTTTTCTTTTTCGTACCTTCTTTAACACACTACTTCTCGCTGCGCTGGTATTCTGCTAGTATATATATGTATATATGTATATATGTATATATGTGTATATATATATATATATATATGTATATATGTATATATGTATAGATATATATAATCTCTATCAAAATACCCGTGCTTGGCAGCGGAGAAGTAAAAAGAAAAGGAAACATTTTAATAATAACGTAACATGATTGACAATGTCATTTATATACTATGGGGTGCCAAACAGGCAAATACATTGATTTTGTGAATATATAATGTCGGCGTCAAAATATATAAAGTCATCGCTGGAATATAAAAAAGTCAGTGTCAGAATATATAAAACGCTGACTTTATATATTTAAGTTTTGACTTTTTTATATTCCAGCGCTTACTTTATATATTCAGAAATATTCCACCGCCGTCTTTATATACTCAGGTTTTGACTTTATATGTTTGGGAATGACTTTATATATATTCACGTTTTGACTTTATATATTCCAGCGCTGACTTTATATATTAAAGTTTTGACTTTATATATTCAGAAACAAGTTTTGACTTCATATATAACGACGCTGACTTTATTCAAGTTTTAACTTTATTTATTCCGACACTGACTTTATATATACAACTTTTGACTTTATATACTTAAATTTAGTCATCATTGCATAACTTTTTCTTTACCATAGAAATTTAAAGACTAAATTCAACTTCCATTCCTAACAAAGATATTTTTTGCGACTAAATAGAACCTACTTATATCCAAATTCGAGCTATTGAACTGTCGCCTACCTTCCTGAATAAGTCACCCTCGCTTCGCTCTTACTTTTTTTACCATTCATTTAATCATGGCTAGTGGTAGAAAAATTATAAAATGGAAGAAGGATTACACCGAGTATGGCTTTACCAAAACAATTATTGATGGCGAATCGATTATTCATAAAGCTTCAATTGGTGATCTGTTTTTCTGTGTTAACCTGATATTTTTTCATACTTCTTCTCAAACCAAGGGGGTGCGAGGGTAAAATGAATCGGGAAGCGCTGATCAATGTAATTGGTGTACCAGGAAATCATGCTTTGACAAAAGCTCCATTTTGTGTGTATTGCAAAGTGTGATTAAATGCGTGATTTTTTTAATGCGTTATGGAGCACATGCATCGAAGATTCTCAGCTGTGCTTGTGCTAAGAAAAGGAAACATTTTAAAAATAACGTAACACGATTGTCAATGTAACCTTTTGTAAGTAGTGCCTGGAGGATTCAGTGTGGAGAAACTGTCGAGACAGCGTGTGTATTATCTTGTGGATTTTTCTGTGAGTATTTGGTGGCAGCGTCACAAAGTCGCTTCCGTAACACTGCGTGCGGTAGCTGCGGAGCTCACCTCAGAGCGAAATGAGGTGAATGGGAGGGGAGATGATGACGTGACTCCCCCACCCGCCTTAATTGTCAATCCCCCACAAACACAGTCTCTCGGAATTTGCATAAGCACAGCCCTTCATGTGCAATTTTAACTTAGTTACAAAGTGATCAAAACTCTCGTTTATATTCTGCATCCTCTCATTAAGCTTGTATCCCGCATTATCCTTGGGCATGACAAACGCCAGTGGCAGCCTGTCTATGAACTTAATTTAAACTTTAGGTTTACACCTTTCTTTGTTTCAGAAGTAGCAGCACTCATGAATATGGTTGTATATGTCACTTGCTCGCTTCTTATTGTTTCGCTGCCTTCTCAATTATATAATGCATGTTTTCTTCAGCGCTTTTTGGAGGTCTTCCTGGTTTTCTACGCGCTGCGTTGACCGTCAGTTCACATGATTATGTGGGAGGCGTAATGATGTCACGAAACTACGCCCCCACGGCTTTCTAGCTGAACTCCATTACAGTAAATGGAGAAAAATAGCTTCCAGTTATGACCATTACGCGTAGAATTTCGAAATGAAACCTGTCCAACTTTTGTAAGGAAACTGTAAGGAATGAGCCTGCCAAATTTCAGCCTTCTACCTACACAGGGAGTGAGTGAGTGAGTGAGTGAGTGAGTCAGTCAGTGAGTCAGTCAGTCAGTCACCTACCTTTTATTAGTATAGATAAAACTGAATAAAAAAAATCTAGTGACAACAAGATACCAAGAAGACATGATTCACCAGAATTTGTGTGTCTGCTTATATCCCTTCATTGATATTTTACAGGTAGAAAAAATTTACACCGGGTGTTAGACTGAAATCAAATGTGTGTTTTTATTATTTAATAGTAATAATAACAGCAGCTTACTAATCAAAACGGGAGTAAACCAGACTTGAACTCGCAACCTCTTGATTATGAGGCAGCAGTTCTTAACCTCTGCACCAGCCAAACAGACATGTCAGCTGATATTTGGACTTTGGTTTTTACTCTTTGACAGCATATTTTTGTTTAGTTTTGGTATATTCTTAAATGAAAGCACTTATTTTGTTATAAATTTTGTGAAGGTGTTTATTTGATATTTGAACTTCAGTCTTCACACATTGTACACTTCATGTCGGCATTTTGTCATCATTACAGTAAGACGATAAATTTTCTGTTCAACAACAAGAACATTTATTTATATAGCACATTTTCATACAACAAAATGTAGCTCAAAGTGCTTTTCAAAATGGAGAATAGAAAAATATAAGATACAGTAAAAAAATAAAAATAAGTCAACATTAACTAACAGAATAAGTAAGGTCTGATGGCCAGGGTGGACAGAAAAAAAAAAACTCTAGATGGCTGGAGAAAAAAAATAAAATTTGTAGGGATTCCAGACCATGAGACCGCCCAGTCCCCTCTGGGCAATCTACTTAAGTGAAACAGTCCTCTTTGTATTTAGGGTTCTCATGGAAGGACTTGATGATGAATAGTTATTGTGATGAATTGAACATACAGAGTATCAGGATTAACTTAAAGTGAAGTTAGGAGAAAGCCATGTTAAAGTAATGTGTTTTCAGCAGTTTTTTAAAGGGCTCCACTGTATTACCCTGGCAAATTCCTGTTGGCAGGCTATTCCAGATTTTAGGTGCATAACAGCAGAAGGCCGCCTCACCACTTCTTTTAAGTTTAGCTTTTGGAATTCTAAGGAGACACTCATTTGAGGATCTAAGGTTACGATTTGGAATATAGTTTAGTTATGTGTTCAACATTTCTTGTCTCGCATTTCCTGTCATCCTACATTTATACAGATTGTTGAGACAAGGAACACGCATGAAATATATGTACAGTATTCCAAATAATGTACTTGTGTTATTTACCCTGTACAATTCCAGGTGCCACACACCCAGATAAACAGACTTGAGCTGGGGAAACTTCAGCTGCATTGGTTGGGGATGGGATAGCAGGCTGCTTATGCTGATTGGCACTTTTGCAAAACGGACGCTAATGAGGAGGTGTGAAGGAATTTATGGTGGCCCGGTATTAATGACTTTTTTTGTAGGCTTCAGGGATTCTAGTGTTAAATGTGAGTTGTAATTGTTAAAGGAAGGGAGGCTTGAGCCTGATTGATAGTCGCTTTCCATGGTCTTTGTGAGGTCTTCCCATACCCAGCCCCTTTTGGCCTGTCTGTACCTCTCTGTAGCTATGGGAGTCTTCCGTACTAACAATACATACATAGAATGCCTCTTTTTTTCAGCCTGATGGCACCCCACCCACTCTGGTGTCCACCATTGGGTCCTTGGTTGCCGCCTCAAGAGGTTTCTATGGCCTTTAGGCCACAGCTCTTTGCAGCTGCTTTTACATAAAGGCTTTGACTTCATTCCGACTCTGTGTCCTCAGCCTCCCCAGGATGCGGGAAAAGCTGTACTGTAGGTTGGAGTTGAAAGTCTTCTGAACAAGGGCTTCCCCCAGACATTCCCATTCCACCCTCATTACTTGCTTGGGCTTTTCAGGCACTTTGCCCACCATCTGACCCTACTTAATCTCAGTTTAGTTGACAGCTCTTCCACTCTCTTCATCAGAGTGTCCAGAACATACAGCCACAAATTTGATGTTATGATTATAAAATCAATCACAGATCTTTAGCCTGAGGTGCTCTTTTAAAAAGTACTTAGGAGCGACCTTGTGTTCGAACGTGGTGGGTGTTATGGAAAATCTGTGCCTAGCACAGAAGTCCAATAACAAAACACTGTTTAGGTTTAGATCAGGGAGGCTGTTCCTCTCAGTCATGCCTCTGCAGTTGTCTCCATTGTTCCCACTTGGGCAGTGAAGTCTCCTAGCAGATCTGTGAGGTCCCCAGCTTAGGACCCTTTCCAGGATCCTCTCCAGGCACTCCCAAGAAGGCCTGGTACTCCCAACTGACATTTGGTACATAAGCACATAGAGCAGTCAGAGTCCTACCCTCCACAACTTTCAGCTACACAGAGGCAGCCCTGTCATTCTCTGGGACAAACTCCAACATGACATTGACTAGGTACAGGCTCAATAAGAAGCACACTCCTGCCTGACAGCTGTAGAGTAAAGTAGAGTCAAGCCTCTTGAGGGGCTTGGTTTCACAACCAAGCCATTGGATAGATGCAAACCCAACTACAGTATATCTATATTAAACAGCCAGTGAACAAGATTTCTGCTTTTGTCATGGAATCAGGTATTGAGTATTCTGATATTGTGACTTACTTAAGTCAAAGCCCAATTTTTGGCAGCCATTCCTTCAGTCTACTTATGGTCAACTCCCATCGATTATAATTAAGTGTTCATTTTAAGTGCTGTTTAGGTATTAGATAGATAGATACTTTATTAATCCCAAGGGGAAATTCACATAATCCAGAAGCAGCATACTGATACAAAAAACAATATTAAATTAAAGAGTAATAAAAATGTAGGTAAAAACAGACAATAACTTTGAATAATATTAACATTTAAGGGGTGGAACTGAAGAGTCACATAGTGTAGGTGAGGAACGATCTACTCAGTCTGTCAGTGGAGCAGGACAGTGACGGCAGTCTGTCACTGAAGTTGCTCCTCTGCCTGGAGATGACACTGTTCAGTGGATGCAGTGGATTCTCCATGATTGACAGGAGCCTGCTCAGCGCCTGTCGCTCTGCCACAGATGTTAAACTGTCCAGCTCCATACCTACAATAGAGCCTGCCTTCCTCACAAGTTTGTCCAGGTGTGAGGCGTCCTCCTTCTTTATGCTGGCTCCCCAGCACACCACCGCGTAGAAGAGGGCACTCGCCACAGCCGTCTGCAGCATCTTATTGCAGATGTTGAAGGATA
Organism: Polypterus senegalus; assembly: GCF_016835505.1. Lineage (NCBI taxonomy): Eukaryota > Metazoa > Chordata > Cladistia > Polypteriformes > Polypteridae > Polypterus > Polypterus senegalus. The sequence goes on along the minus strand of NC_053160.1, from coordinate 109,704,805 downwards.
CCAGCCTTCATAAGGAAGTATAGTCAGCTCTGACATTTCTTACACAAAGCGTCAGTATTGGCAGTACAGTCCAATTTATCATCCAGCTTGCACTCCCAGGTATTTATAGGTCTGCACACAGTCTCCTCTGATGATCACAGGGTCAATGATGAGCCTGGGCCTCCTAAAATCCACCACCAGTTCCTTGGTCTTGCTGGTTTTCAGGTTTAAGTGGTTTGAACCGCCCCATTTAACAAAGTCCTTGATTAGCTTCCTATACTACTCCTCCTGTCTACTACTGATGCAGCCCACGATAGCAGTGTCGTCAGTGAACTTTTGCATGTGGCAGGACACAGAGTTGTATTGGAAGTCTATGTATAGGCTGAACAGGACCGGAGAAAGTACAGTCCACTGTGGCGCTCCTGTGTTGTTGACCACAATGTCTGTTTGTAAGCTAGTCCACGATCCATACCACCAGGTGTGAATCTACTCCCATCTCTGTCAGCTTATCCCTAAGGAGCAGAGGTTGGATGGTGTTGAAGGCACTAGAGAAGTCCAAAAACATAATTCTTACAGCACCACTACTTCTGTCCAAGTGGGAGAGGGATTGGTGTAGCATATAGATACAGTTTACAATACAATACAGTTTATTTTTGTATAGCCCAAAATCACACAGGAAGTGCCGCAATGGGCTTTAACAGGCCCTGCCTTTTGACAGCCCCCCAGCCTTGACTCTCTGAGAAGACAAGGAAAAACTCCCAATAAAAACCTTGTAGGGAAAAATGGAAGAAACCTCGGGAAAGGCAGTTCAAAGAGAGACCCCTTTCCAGGTAGGTTGGGCGTGCAGTGGGTGTCAAAAGTAGGGGGTCATATAGATGATGGCATCCTCCGCTCCCACCTTCTCCTGGTATGCAAACTGCAGAGGGTGGACCTGTGGCCTCAGGTGGTGAAGCAGCAGCTGCTCCATGGTCTTCATCACATGTTATGTCAGAGCGACAGGCCGGAAGTCATTCAGCTCACTAGGACTTGATACCTTTGGGACTGGAGTGATACAAGGTGTTTGCCAAAGCCTCGGGACTCTCCCCTATTCCAGGCTCAGGTTGAAGATGCGCTGTAGAGGACTCCCCAGGTCCAGCGCACAGGCCTTCAGCAGTCATGGCGATACTCCATCTGGACCCACTGCTTTGCTGGTACAAAGTCTCCTCAGCTCTCTGCTCAGCTGCGCTGCTGTAATTGTGGGTGGGGATGTCTCTCCTTTGCTGATATCAGCAGAAGGATGGTTGGAGGATGCAGTACTCCGAGGTGAGAGTGGGTTAGGGTGGTCAAACCTGTTAAAGAAGTTGTTCATTTGGTTTGCGCTCTCCACGTCTCTCTCGATGGTGGCACCCCAGTTCGAGCAGCAGCCAGTGATGATCTTCATCCCATCCCACACTTCCTTCATGCTGTTGTTCTGCAACTTTTGCTGCAGCTTTCTCCTGTACTGCTCCTTCGCTGCCCTGAGCTGGACTCGGAGTTCCTTCTGCTCGCGCTTGAGCTCATGCTGATTACCGCCTTTAAAAGCCCTTTTCTTCTGGTTCAAAAGGCCCTTGATGTCACTTCTAATCCATGGCTTGTTAGCATAGCAGCGTACTGTTCTTACTGGAACTACAACGTCCATACAGAAGTTGATGTAATCAGTAGTGCAGTCAACAACCTCCTCAATGTTCTCACTATGTGATCCCTGCAGGATATCCCAGTCTGTCATTCCAAAGCAGTTTCTCGGAGCCTGTTCTGCCTCAGGGGACCACTTCCTGAATGAGCGTGTGGTTGTAGGTAGCTCCCTCACTCTTGGTTTGTAGTGAGGCTGAAGCATAACCAGGTTATGATCTGCTTTTCCAAGCGCAGGCAGCAGGGTGGCGCTTTATGCGTCTTTAACGTTTGCATACAGTAGGTCAATAGTCCTATTTAGCCAGGTGTTACAATCCATGTACTGGGAGAAGGCAGGTAATGTTTTGTCCAGCGTTACATGGTTAAAGTCTCCAGCGATTAGCACAAGCGCCTCAGTGTGCTGCATTTGTAATCTAGCAACTTTGGAATGGATGACGTCACTCTCTATCTCCGCGTTCGCTCGAGGGGGGATGTAAACAATAACAATCGTGTCCAAACTCTCTGGGCAAGTAATAGGGACACAAACTTATGACCAACAGTTTGATGTCTCTGCAGCAGGTGGAGATTTTAACGTTTACATGTCCAGAGTTGCACTATCTTGTATTGACGTAGAGTGCAAGTCCCCCTCTTTTCTGCTTCCCACAGGTACTTGCGTCTCTTTCCGCTCTAACTTTGCTAAAACCAGGTAGCTCCACATTGGCATCTGGGATGTTAGGTGTTAGCCACGTTTCACTAAAACAACCAACTGCATTCTCTGTTGATCCTGACATATTTCACCAGTGCAGCCAGTTCGTCGATCTTATTTGGTAGTGAGTTCACATTTACCAGGATCACAGAAGGCAACGAAGGTTTGTAGCACCACTTTCTTGCTAGATGCTTGGCTTTTCTCTTAGCACTGGCTCCGCTGCCCGGATACCGCTTTCTTACCTCGTCAGGTAAATAGGGAACCACACTGGCATGGGTATTTGTTCTCAGTGCTAGAAGTTGACTACTTGATTAGATAAGTCTCGATATGTAAAAATCCATCTCCAAGTAGTAAAAAGTGTCCAGGGAACGAGTCCACATAAAAGAAAGTGGTAGGAGTTAGCAGTGAAATAAAGAAAAATAGAGAAAAAGGTAGAAAGATGAAGACTTTAAAGATAAAGTCGTAGAGCTGCTGGAAAGGCTGCCACTTGCGTCAGTGCCTGAGTCGTAGCTCTTGAGAAACTTTGTAATTTCGTTAGCTTTGCTGGAGCCTGTTATGCTGCTCACTTGGGTTGTAAGGTACTTGCACTCAAGATTAGGTCTGTGATCAAAAATGGCCAAAATGAAACTGTTTTCTCAAAAAGCATTCCAGTTTATAGCTTTTATTTTTTTGCAGAGTGAAAGTTATTCAGTGTCACAATTTCAGGAAAATGGAAACAATACAAAAGTGTCTTATTACTGTCTTAACACTAGAATCCCTGAAGCCAATGAAAAAAGTCATAATCCTGGGCCACTTTAAATTCCTTTTGCACCTCTGCTTTCCCATCCCCCCACAGATGCAGCTGTAGTTTCCCCAGCTCAAGTCTGTTTATTTGGGTTTAAGGTGGCTTGAATTGTATAGGGTAAATAATATTTTGTTATTTGGATTACATACATTTCATGTATGTTCCTTGTCTACAACGATCTGTATAAATGTAGGATGACAGGAAATGCAAAATAAGAAATGTTGAACACATAACTTAAACAGAAACCTTTTTCATGTTATACTAATTGGCAAAATGCTTGTGAAGTGTATAATGTGCGTAGACTGATGTCCAAATATCAAACACTTTTGAAAAGGTACAGGTATAACAAAACAAGTGAACTTTTATCCAGCAGTATAAGCGTAGAAAAAGAAATTGGTTTAGGATACTATGCTGACACGTCTGTATGGCTGGTGCAGAGGTAGAAAATGCGGTCTCATAATAAAGAGGTTGTGGGTTCGATTCTGGGTCCTTCTTGCCTTTACCATTTTGAGTAGTGTGCTGCTCTTATAGTTATTATTATATAATAATAACAAACATTTCATTTGAGGCTGTGACAGCCAGTGTGAACTTATACTTGTAAAGGTTAGAATTTTTGTTGTTGTTCGGTTTTATTATCTCAGTCATGTTCACGCTCCCACCAGTCTGACCCTGATAGTTTTCAAATGAAGACGTGGTATAACAAGGGTGAACTTGGATGAGGATACCATTCAAGTCACCTTACACCCAGGTAAACAGACTTCAGTTGGGAGAACTAAGCTGTGTAGATTGGGGGATGGGATAACAGGCTGCTTGCTGCCTGTGCTTATTGACACATTTGCCAAACAAAGACACTGATGAAGAGGTGTGAAGGAATTTAAGGTGGCCCAGGACCACAACTTTTTTTGTGGGTATTAGGGATTCTAGTGTTAAGAGAAAGGGGAAACTGAATTTAACTAGTATAGAAAAATGAAGGGGAAGGCCCATAAGGCCGGAGTTATACTTCACGTGACGCATGCTGCAGCGGACGTTCCTGCTACGCAAGCGTTGTAGTGTTCATACTTGTGCGCGTACTTTACGTAAATCTGGAGGAATCCACCAGGTGGCAGTGCGAGATATTATCACGGTGAGAACATGTTCGGCTTCTCTGTTGTGAATTGCCTAGAACACCTATTAAATTGTGATGACACCTTACTGCAATATCTCTGGATATTTATTGATTAAATCCATCAATCCAGGGATGTGTCCATTCCAGCAAGCATTGGGCACGAGTGAGAAACAGTCCCTTGACGAGGCCTCAGCTCATTGCAAGGTGAATACAAGCACACACATACACAAGCGTCATTTTAGCGGCACCAAATCCCCAAATCTGCATATCGTTGGAAGGAAACCAGAGCACAGTGTGGAATACAAGCAGGAAATACCAGCAACATAACTCCCTACGAGACAGCAGTGCTATCGCTCCACCACCGTGACACCCCCATGTGTGTAATTAACAGTATTCATTTTTTAATCGAAATTATATGTAAAATGTAACATACACACTTTAATGCATTTCATCATGAAAGTGATATCAAGTATAAATCTAAAGATTCTAAATGTGCAGAGAGTTGGAATATCATACATTTAATTTGTTCTGTGTGGCGATCTATTGCTGCTTTCCGCTGCTGTCGGGTCCAAGAAGCTCGTAGCGATTAAAAACTGGGATGACTACTAGGTTAAAGTGGACATTTCGAGATTAAAGCCGAAAATTTCCACTTTAATCACAAAATACATGTTTTCACCGTGTCCTTAATTTTTTTCTCAGTGGCTCAAATATGACGCTATACATTATGTTGCTGCTGTTAAGTTGCAAAAATAAAAAAGACGATACAAAAGATGGTATGTGAGACTTTTAAAATGTGTCATTACTTTCGGGAATGATCTACATGTGACAGAAAGCCTCTATGCAGATCCTACGGGATGAATGCTTCGATGTGGTGAAGCAAAATGCCGACATACAGATGCATTTGTGGTGCTTTTATATTCAAGCGTCGCATATTCGATCGTAATGACACGATACATTTTAAAAGTCTCACATACCATCTTTTGTGCCGTCTATTTTTGGCAACTTCACATCGCCAACATAATGTATAGCGCTCTATTTGAGCCACTGAGAAAAAAGTAAAAGACATGGTGAAAAACGTGTATTTTTGTGATTAAAGTGGAAATTTAGGCTTTAATCTCGAAATGTCCACTTTAACCTCGTAGTTTATTTTATTATTAAAGCAGACCATTGTAAACGTCATCCCAGTTTTTAATCGCTACGAGCTTCTTGGACCTGACAGCAGGTAAAGTAAAAAAAATAAAAATAAAAAATAGACGGCACAAAAGATGGTATGTGAGACTTTTAAAATGTATCGTGTCATTACGATCGGGAATATGCAACGCTTGAATATAAAAGCACCACGAATGCATCTGTATGTCGGCATTTTGCTTCACCACTTTGAACCATTCATCAAACAGCAAAGCACGCACATCGATCCCCGAAGGATCTTCATAGAGGCTTGCTGTCACATGTAGATAGTAAACAGAGACTCTGACGTCCACGCTTCCGACTTTTAGCACACTCGCCCCGACTTTTGCTGGTACTGCAACTCGTGCACGCGTCGCGTTAATTTCTGAGGACCTGCTCAGAGGACGCGTGAAATGAACGCTGGGAACACGTGGCAGCCATGATCCAGGCGCGTACGCGTTCTGAGCGTGAAGTATAAATCGGCCCTAAGAGAGTAAGTATGTCTGAGTCTGTAAATTGAGATTGAAATAAGTTATAAGCTATCAGTTGGCTTCTTCATTAAATACATGCCAAATACCACTCTCATTTGCAACAGAGAGATAAATAATTCCTGGCTTCTGGCCCTAGAGGTAGACTTTTTTTTAAAAAAAAAAAAAAGTGTTTAAAATGGGCATTGACACAGACATTGGATAGATGATGACCGGAAATGTGCAAATAGTAATAGACACCTTTGTATGAAATCTTCACTGTCTTGACAATATGTCACATGAAAAACGTTATTATATGAAGATCACAAAAAGGTAAGAAATTGGTTTATTTTTGCAAGGCAACCAATTGTTAAATTATAGTGAACAAAATCTCCTCGGGACATGTTACTGTGCAATGATTTACATTTTCTTTAAAGCAAAGATTTTATTGTTAACAAGACTAATGGTGTGCATTAATTTGAAAAACAATTTGGCCTTCACTATTCTAAAAATTTGACACTAGGTTCCTTCATCATTGACATCTCAAGTTTACTTCAATCAATGTAACTGATTATATAATCCTAATTATTTGGTTTCAGTTCAACTTTCTTTTTATGTTTAGGAGCTCTGAGCTAAAATTTGTTTGCTTTTTTTAGATTGCTGATCAGTCATGGCTTCCTCCAGGTATTAAAGTGCCTCTGCTGCAGATTCCTTTCACAGTGAAGGGACGATTTCGAATGGCACCCCCTCGTTCTCTTAATGTGGTTGGAAGCTACCCACTTGGAACCTGTACCAAACCTGATGTAAATGTGGATCTTGCAGTTACAATGCCACCAGTAAGTATTATAGCCATCAAGATGCATTCTCTAGCTGCTATGCCCCCATTCCACACCAAACATTTTCTTAGCTTAATTCATTCAAAGCTGGATACAAATTTTAAATTGTTTTTTTGAATGTATAGTTTCTGAATGCTTTCCACATACAGAAATACAGTCAAAACGAATAATTTTCAACAAAAGAGAACATTGTGTAATAATGTAGTTGGGGTTTTTTGACCATCCCTATATGAAAATCTAGGCAACAGGCACTCACAATTTTAATTGTAATTTTTGTTGTTTTAATGTACTTGCACCACTTTTACCAGTAGATGGCATTTGGGAGCTCAAGTAACATTATGACACTTTTTAAATAAATAAATAAAAAGAAATGAACGTGCGTACAGAAATGTTTTGGTGAGCAGGAACTCAAAACTGGAGAAGGCACACTTTCCCTGATATACTTTGTTAGATTAGAAGAATGTCCATGAGTGCATAAGTAAAAGACAAGACCACACAGATCACCATAGGTTTTCACTGTAAGAAGCTGAACCTGGGTTACACATACATAATGGGGCTCATGCTTGTAGAAAACCAGCACACAGCACTGAATACACAAGTCTGCAATGGTAGATCTAAAGTGTGATTCTTGGATGCAACTTTGCATACAGACAGCAAGCAGATCCTCAGCCTTATTCAGGAAATAGAGTGTTTGCTTGTGCCCACCCCAATCTCTCTGAGCATCCTGTATGCATACCTGTTAGTACTTCAGCCGTCCTGCATATCGTTTAGCAAAACCCTTTATCTATTGGCGCTTTTCCACTGCATAGTACGGCAAGACACGGTTCAGTTCAGCTCACTTTTAGGGGGTTTTCCACTGGGAACAGTACCTGGTATCTGGTCCTTTTTTTAGTACCACCTCAGCCGAGGTTCCAAGCTCGCAGAACCGTTACCAAAATGTGACGTGTAAACTCTGCTGGTCACTGATTGGCTGGAGAAAATCGTCATTACTGCATCACTGAACTTGCGACACGAGACACAACAGACCCGCTAGATTTTTAGCACAGCCAGCGAAGGTTCGGACGCACCATTTTGTTTTAACCAAGAGTGGCTGTTTCGTGGTCTATTGAGGAAGTACAGACGTTCCTCGTTGGTAGCCGAGGCGGATCCAGCGAGCTGTGTGGGCGACGTGGAATGAAAAAGTTTTTCAGGAGGTCGCTAAGCTCTTGGGCGCACACGGCTACCATCGGGCTTACAAACAGTTAAAAACATCCACATGCCGTGAATGAAGAACACCATTCCGTCGATATGCTCCATTGTTGTGTGTATGTTTGTGGCGTGTTTACGATGATGTCACGGCAGTAGAGGCGGCGCAACTTTAACGACACGTGAATAATCCCGCCCACTCTAAAGCGGTACTAAACTGCAGTCGAAACGCAAACCGAGCCGAACCAAGGTGAGCTGTACTGAACCGTGCTGCACCATAATAGGCAGTGGAAAAGCGCCATAAGATTACTTGTTTAAAAAAAAACTCATTCAGTACCAATTATTTATGCATGTAAAAAATAGTCAATGAGACTTTTTAAGAGATAGAAGGAATATTAGATAGATAGATACTTTATTAATCCCAAGGGGAAATTCACATAATCCAGCAGCAGTATACGGATACAAAAAACAATATTAAATTAAATAGTAATAAAAATACATGTAAAATCAGACAATAACTTTAAATAATGTTAGCATTTACTCCCCCGGATGGAGTTGAAGAGTCGCATAGTGTGGGGGAGGAACGATCTCCTCAGTCTGTCATTGGAGCAAGACAGTGACAAAAGTCTGTCACTGAAGCTACTCCTCTGCCTGGAAATTTAACTGCATTCCCAATTTGCATTGAGACTTGACTCTGATGTCGGGCTATAACCACTTTGAATGATTTACATATATTGGAGGCAAAGCAAATGAGACCAATTTAGGCTACAATTCCAGCTACACTGGGTCTGTCTTCACTTCTTAGTTAATGAAACAAAAAGCAAGGTGTGGGGGAAGGGCTGTTATGTACAGTACTTGTCTTTAATGCTTTATTGTATGTGTTATTTTCTTAAACAAACCATTGCTTAGGCCTAAATAATTAAATGCTTTGCATTTACTTTCATTTTGACATTGATCTGGCACATGTGTGTGTTTTGGAAACACTGTGAAAAAGTGAAATTGAGTCCATTGTACTAGGAAAAAGTTGGTATTATGTTGACAGCGTACTGTCCTGAAATTGCATTTTCTACTAGCACTTGTGGTGATACAAATAATTGCCTTTGCAGGTTTATACAGGTGAAGGAAAATGTTTTGCTGCTTTTTCCCGATAAAGTTTCTACTATACATGGTCCTCTATGAATATGTCTTTAGCTACAGACTACATTGCTGCCTGTTTGCTTATTTGTTAAAAAATGTGTTTATTGTTTTTAGTCGCACCTTGTAGTCATATGTTAATTTTTGGTGACTTCAACCATATGACTTTGGAAGGAACTATGAAATATTTCTGTCAGTTTGTGTCTTATACCATTTGAGGAAATAAAAAGTAGATCCTGCTGTACTCACATGTTAGATGCCTTTAAGTGTAAACTACTGGCACTTTTGAGCAAATCTAACCATAACCTCTGATTCATTTTATTCCCAGCTACAAGCCTGTTATTGGGTGGCAACCTGTTATTACCAGAATAGTGAGGAAATGGAGACTAGAGGCTGGAATGGCTCTAAATGACTGCTTCCAAATGACAGACAGGGAAATTATGTATGAGTTACATGGGGATGACATTGAGGGAGCAAGTCCCCGTATCACAGACTTGTGTTGACATTGTAGTTCAAGGACAGTATGTTGCTTTGCAAACAACAATACCTGGATAACTAAGGAACTAAATGGTGTCCAGAATGAGAAAAAGAGAACATTAAAATCTGGAGACAGAGACTCTAAGGGACACACAGCAAGTGCTAAAGAAAAAAGCTGAGTGTAGGAAAGGAAGCTTGGAAAGCCAAAATAGAAAACAAACTCTCACAGAATAACATGAAAGATGTCTGGAAAGGACTGGGCATAGTTGCAGGATTCTAGCAGCTAGAGGATGATGTGGACGAAACCAATGCTTCAAACCAATTTTTTAATAGATTTTCCCTCTCAATGGCCAGTGACAAATCACCTCTGATCACCAGAGCCTGTAATAGCTCCACAATGAACATATATTTATATAAAGTTCCAGTAAACTGATAAAATGAAGCCCTCTGTTAATATACCCATGTGAATTTACAACAAAAGTTGCAAAAGCTGAAAAAATGCAACAATTGATAGGTTGCAAGTACCTAAAAACATAAAAAGGAGACATAATAATGACCTTCAAAATATTTAAATATATAAGGGAAATAAGAATAATAAAGTATTCAAACTATGCACAAAATTAAAATTAAAAGATGAAAAACAGTGTGAATCCAGTAAATAAGAAGTTGGTTTATACCATATACAGTATAATATGAAAGGATACAGGGTGGTCCAGATCTAATTATGGAGATACAGATCATCTGGGTGACTTTGATTTATGCGGGGATGATTCCAATTCGGCCTGAAGATAATTTTTCATGTTGTCATTTTGCAGACTTCTCGATGGTCCTGGATTTTTTGGGTTATTTTCTATGTAATAAACGTAAGTTATAGCGTAATGAAAATTGCATAATTAGATCTGGACCACCCTATAGAAAAGCACAACTCTGTAGTCACATGAACGTGTCAAGCTGCAGCATTGTGCAGTAGGTGCGCGGCAAAAAGACAAAATTATTGCAATCTAGCAGAAGATAGGAAAAAAGATGTCTGCTTTCTAAGCCCTGTTAACATTGCAGAAACTGTCTAAGTTTGTGTCAAGGGAAATGTGAAGGCAACCATGCTTTGTTCTATTGTAGGCTGCAAAAATGCAGTGGCTGGTGTCAATCACGCAGGTCAGGCATTAACATTCTACCCTGTCATGCACAACCAACAAAAAAAATATTACAAAAAAAGAATTTTTCAAGAATTGCATGAATAGTGCCCATGTGCGTTGGTGACCGTTTCAAAACATATCACACAAAGGATATAGCATGCTGAATTTGCATCAGCACAGCAGTGGACACTAGACATACTTTTCCTAATGGAATTATGTTGACATTTTACTATTTAAATGTTTCTATTTCACAATATGTTTTGTTGTTGAAAGAAATTAATGATTTTGGCTCATTTTTCTACAGATAAGCAAAACCAGAGCTGCCCCTTCCAAAAGCGGATGATGCACTGTGCATGGAGTATGTTGGGGGTTCGCAGACCTCTTCGATTCAGGAGCTTTTCCAAACAGCCAATTGGTTTGCATGTTTTGTCCCATAGTTTACCTGACTTGAGCCATTGAACTCCTCCCACAACCCTTATTTTAACCGTTGTGTAACTGGGTGTATTGCGTAACATTAATGAAGTATAATGGAAAGTGACAACCTGCTCAACAGAGTGGACCTCTGACGGTCCGCAGCTTGACTCAATTGGGGTTATTGCTGTTTCATGAAACATCAAATTAATGTTGTTCACAGTCACCTTTTGTGAGATTTGCCTGTAATGAGCAGAGAGAACAGGTCAATACCAGTTAGGAGTGCAGAAAAGGAAAAAGAAAGTGAGAAAACAGCCTGTGCTGCAGTTGCAGTGTTTTTAAAGATCTTAAATATGTCCAACCTCTAGTAAGCTACCTAACATTACATCAGTTGCCACTGCATTTATCTAGTGGTTTACTGGTGCAACGATAGATAGATCGATATATACTTTATTAATCCCAAGTGGAAATTCACATACTCCAGCATTAGTATACTGATAAAGAACAATATTAAATTAAAGAGTGATAACAATGAAGGTATAACAGACAGACAATAACTTTGTATAATATTAGCGTTTACCCCCCCCGGGTGGAATTGAAGAGTTGCATAGTGTGGGGGAGGAACAATCTCCTCAGTCTGTCAGTGGAGCAGGACAGTGACAGCAATTGAGTAGTATTATGTGAAATAGTTTTTGATATTGAGTGTTTAGCAGATCTGAAGTTTATCTGAAGTTACAGTACCTAGCTGGCACATGGATGATGATTATTTATTACCGCCATATAGACCTCAGGACATATACATGTTGTTAATGTTTATCAACGTATAAAGTGCTCTAGGGTGGTGTTGCATTCTGGACATGTTTGTATATTTCACCAACACACAGGCTCTCTTACTTACCTAGTTAGTTATTGGCTGAATTTTTAAAAGAACCAAGCAGTCAACTTTGACATAAGAGCAAATAGCTCAGATTAACTTCAATTTTGGTTAATTTTATTGGCTATCACTACCGATGTAGTTAATGCCTTATTGCAGTCTGCTGACATTAAAAGGTCAAAATGAAATTTTGAAAAGTTCGTGATTATATTCATATGTTCATTTTTTAAATATCCAAATATTCAGCTTCATTTTTATTCTGAATTTACTGCATTAAATAACTTGATTAAAGCATGTTCAGTAGTGGTAGTAGTTGTTTTTATTATATTAGTAGTAGTGTTTAATATATTACTAACCACGGTAACTGCCAAGACAGGTAATAGCAAATATTTTTAAATTATTCCATCTCTTTCCCTGTGTGTACTTTCAGTGTCTTTCCTCAGTGTTCATGTGTCTGAACCTCTCTTTACCAGCACTCTCTTTATCAAATGTAGTCCCATTAAGCCTGGTTCTCGGACATTGTCTTTATGTTCACCTTTGACACCTTTCTCGCCTCATGTCCAGTTTTATACTTCCCATCCTCGAAGGTGACATTTAGTATGTCTATTACGCTTTTACTCCTCCTCATACATCTTACTGCTGCACTTCCTTTCTTCGCATCACCAAAGCCAAACTGACCAATCAGATTTCTCTGAGGGACTGGACATACAGATCTTAGTTTTTATTATATAGTAGATTTTTATTATTAGTAGTAGTGGTTTTTTGTATTACTGTGTCAGTAGTAGTAGTACTAGGTGTTTTTTTGTTTTTTTTTCTCGCTTTTGTTGTTCCCATCACAAGTGATGCTGTTGGCTGTATGAAGTAACAAAAAGTAATAGCACATTTATATCCTGAACCATTATTATTGGTGGTGGTATTATTATTACTAATTAGGGCTTCACTTTTAAAGAAAACAAATCAATTAGTATATCATTGCCATTAAAAAACATTGAAATCCAAATTAACAGGTTGCCTTCCAAATTGCAGTAACCCCTCTAATCACCAATTTTTCAAAAAATATGCTCACATCAAGACAAGCAGCTTAGTGACCTTCAGCATCACCTTGGACCTGCCACACAAACTGTCTTTTGGTGACCTAATAAATGACTTTAACTCCAGAAAATGTAGACGGGTACTTTTGTCATATGCAACAGAGACTGATAGTACCCCTGAACATTTTACTTTCAAGTTTATATATTTAAAAAAGTTTTTGTATTTGTTAAAAGTTATTTTTGTGACATGTGCTTCTTTGTTTATGTATTATTTATATACTAGCAACTTGGCGCGCGCTACGCTGCGCGTTGGATGACCACAGTTGAAGGACTCAATCGTAAGGACCTCTCGTCGGGTGTCTCATTGGCACGCTTTTGCCTCTTTCTTTTGCGATCATGGCGTAATCTGTGTTCTCTCTCTGTAGGGGTTTCAGTCAGCCTTTCGTTGTGCGGCAGAGACGCGTCGTTGAGCTAATCTGTGTGAATGCTGAGTGTTCGTTTCTTGCAAGCGACTGTCACGCCTTTGCCTCTTTGCTTCGTGATCACGCTGTAATGTGTCCTCTCTTGGAGCAGCAGGTTTAGTTGCATTTCGTTTCGGCATTGTTCCGTAAGGTCTCCTCCGTTCAAGTGCACATTGGTAGCTGAAGACGGAAAGGGATAGTGGGTAGTGAAACGCACAAATTGGTGACCAGGGGAACCATCCGACTCAGATGCGGGGCTCGAAATACTCAGGTGCACATGTTATTTATAATATAATTTTTTTTGTTATGAACTTCCCCAAAAGAGTTGATCCCTGTAAATAGTTAATAGTATATGAACAATATAATCTGTTGTAGTACGGGCGTTAATTAGCGTCACACCTCATAACCTGCATACACCACGTGTTTGGCTGTAATGCCAGAAGCGCGGTGGACGCTGTAAGGGTAGGTTGTGGTTTCTGTTTCTTTCGTGATTTTTTTTATTTCATTTTATTGATTATTTAATAGGCAGAGGGGAGAAGACGTTAATGTGATGCTGTGTCTATTTGTTTACTTTTGTTTTGAAAAGATTTTCGGGAACAGGAAAAATAAAAGCAAAGGGGAAAGAACAGAGGGGGGTAAGCAGGAATTCTGAGAGGGGACGGACTGGGGCTTTTCTATGGGGCAGCTATACAGCCAAAAGGAACGCGGACCTGGACACGGACACCGCGCTGGGATTTTATTATATAGATTTATTGTTCAAATTAAAGCTGTTTCAAGAAATGCTAATATAGTGGATTCTGAGAGGGACAGGTTGAGATTGCCCCAAGAAGATTCTGCTTAGGTTCCAAGTATGGCTAGGGGCAGCACTAAACGTAACCGTAAGGAGGTTACAACATAACATCTAAAGAACATTTAAATATTAAACCTACAAATTTGTAGTAACTGCATGAATTATTTCAATGAACAATTGTACGTGTAAAGTGTTATTCTACATTATCGTTTAGTGACTGTAAGGGCACAGTAAAGCAGTGCTTGAAATTGAACAAAGTAACTGCTAGTACTCCCCCTGGGTGTCATTTTTGAATTCATGGTTTGGGGCTGTTCTCACATGCTAACCTAGTACACATCCAATAACTGCCAGTACTCCACAACTCAAACAGGGTCCTTGGTGCAAACACTACTAACTGATTGGCTTACTGAAGTACTCGCAAGATTGTAGTGTAAATCTCCTTTTTTATTTGATTTTTTTGTTTTGGGTTTCATTATTTCTTCCTTCCTTGCTTGGTAAATGTTTTCAATATGCCTTTTTTATTCACTTCTGTGATGTCTTATTTGTCCCTTTTGAAAAATATTTAATTTTCTTCAGAACTGGATATATAGTAATGCACAGTGGAACCCATATAGATTCAACCTTTCAAAAGCTTCAAGGTGGTGATGGTATACACCGCTTCTCATGCAAGACCACAAGTTAGTAAGAGACTTGCAGTTCCTTCTCACCTGTGTAAGGCTTTGAAGAAACTGATTAATACTGATAAACCACATTAACACTGATAAATGTGCTTTAATTTTTTTTTAAATTGCCTTTGGCCTTTCATCTACAATCAAACTGAATTTGACCACTATTTTTTTTTTTTTTTTTAATAAAGTTGAGACAGATTAACTCATTTTAAAGAAATGTGAAGTCCAAGAAACAAAACAAAAAAATTAAACATACTAATACAGCCCAATTGCTAAATATTCTTTACAATGTTATTGCAGTCTAAGTGTAGCCTTAGTAGCCTGGCGCAAGATAGCATGTCAAACAAAGCTTGTCTATTGCTTGTGTGAAAAGAAATGTTTTCTTCAAAAATAAATAGTTTGATGTAGAAAATGTAGTGTGATGTAATTTCTTCACATTATGCAAAATATCCAAATATAACATACAAAATTACACAGAGTTGATGACTAAAATGTACCTTAGTGCATTTTTTCTTAATCTGACTTTTTTTCACACAAAATCTGAATTTTTTTTCACCACCTTTTTATTACAAGCCTGCCCACAAGAAATTGACAAAGTAACTATTTCTAATTACACAATAAATCTATATATTTTTTAATATATATGTATAATATTTTTATACAGTATATCTATAATAATTTTTTATATATAGAATATTTTAATATACTGTATATATAAGAAGATCCTTTCTACTCAAAGTTGGGTGGTATACTGGTATGAGTGTGAATATCTTTGTGACGTGCTACGATCTGAATTTTGCAGTACCATTGGTTCTGGGATAAATCTGGAAATGGTGAACCACTAATAAC
Source organism: Polypterus senegalus (assembly GCF_016835505.1). Lineage (NCBI taxonomy): Eukaryota > Metazoa > Chordata > Cladistia > Polypteriformes > Polypteridae > Polypterus > Polypterus senegalus. Next base: position 109,689,122 of record NC_053160.1, on the reverse strand, counting down.
CTTTTCAAGACCATCAAAAGTTGACCCACTAAACACACTTGGGGATAGTATGTACATCACACATGACACTCGTGCCACTCTTTTGAGTTGTGGTGCTCCACTTTTGCCAGTGTAAAACAAACTGCTACATAAGATGCATAAGCAAAAATAGACAAACTTTTTTTGAGATCGGAGATTGCACAAATTTAACCAAAATCCACTATGAACACTAATAGTATACTGAAAGATTAGAAAGTAACATTATTTTGAAAAAAGATGAATATAAAGAAAACGCATAAGTAAGGTGCCTTGGCAAAAGTCAATTATTTTACAAACTTCTGTCCAGTGGTAGCTAAATGTCCCAAAATGCAAAAATAGTTAATTCCTTGTTCTTTTGTAATACAATATATGACACGGATCCACAAGCTCACAGCAATTGTTATTCTTCTAATGAATCAGAATTACATGCCTCTCCTTTTTTTTTCTGCCCCCATTTAGTTGTTGCTTCATATCCTGCTCTCCATTTTCAGTTTTACTTCTCACACCTCCATCTCTCTTTCACCATGCTTCTTTACGTTACAGTGAGGCTTAAAATACTGAGGCAGTTGAACAAATTTGATATCTTTAATTCAGTTACTGGTGTTTGAATTCATGGAATCATGTAAGGTTTGCAATTTTCATTAATTTAACATTTTGTATTATCAGAAATAGAATTAATTGAAAGTAACTAATTGACATACTTATGTATCTGCATAAATTCAATTTGGATCATATGCTTTTTCCTTGATCATGCATGAGACTGTAGACTGAAAATCGGAGCATAAATAGAGCACTTATATGCTGAAGCTTTGAGTGTACTTTTCAACTCGTGGCACACTGAACAAGAGTAAATCCTTTTCTTTTGGCCGGAACAGCAAACAAATTATATTTTGGAGAGTGGCTTGAAATTAAAAATACCTGAGGCTGATAATGACACGGAGTTGTTTTTTAAGAAAGCAGGGAGTTTTATCATCATAGCTAGGGTCCCCAATTATTTGGAATTAGCTTGGTTTCAGAGTTTCCAACTTTATCCAAGAAATAATTATTTTCAAATTATGTTGTTGTACTGTGGTGGCTAAAGGTGGAACCATCACGAAACTTATAAAATACCTGAAAACCGCTTGTGTATGTGAATATGAAGAAGCTAATAACTCCCTGATCTATGTCAGTGGGCTACTTTTAAAGAGGACATATTACTTCTGGTGATGTGACATGGTTTTTTGGAAGTTCTTCTGGGTTATACCCCAGCCAGGGAGGTCCCCATCCTGGCAGCTTCCTTTACCTTTCCCTAGGGATCCCATCAGGGCTGCCCTTCCGGACTCCAGCACCCATGCAGCTGTGAGAGGTGTCCAGACTGGGACTCTATATGAGTGATACTGCTACTAAGAATGGTAGGGAATAAACTGCTCCCCTGCTGGTTTCTGCAGTCTTTGGGCATCCTGATCAGGACAGGAATAGTAAAATGTCCCGAGCGTTAAATTTATTCATCAGATTTAATCAGTTGAAATGAAATGAATGACTTAAAATGGTGAAAAGGTAAGCAGTAAACCACAGACGTTTTACATTTAAAGTTTTGGTTGGCAAAAATTGAAAAAAGGAAATACAGGTAGTCCCCAGGTTACAGACATCTGACCTATGACTTACGAACGAGGCCACAGCTGCGACACATGCGCCTTAGCAACTGCCGCTCCATCATAATCGGCCTGGGGATGCTGCAAGCGGTGGCTGGAGGGGGGCGATTTCACTGCTCACGCAGTGTCGTGTCTGTCGGGCGGCTCACGGTGGCAAGTGGTGACCCGTGGTCCATAGTCACCGGGGCCACAGCTATCGCTCATGTGCAGGACGATGGTTCGCTGCCCAGCCCACTATGCCGCCGCAGCTACTGCTCCTGACTGGACGCAGGCTGGATGGAGCGGAGGGGGGCGTTTCACTGCCCGTCCATCACACACGGCTGGTAATGCTGCAAACGCTTACCCGGTTGTGGTTGAATGGAGGCCATTGAGGGTGAATTGGGCGGTGGGGGGTAGCATTGTAGTGTGCCTCGGATGGCTGCCTGTTGAATTGGGGTTGGGCGATTCACTACCCGCCTTTGGCCGCACCGTGTTCGTTCTCGGTGGGCGGACGCTGCAGCAGCATATTGTAGTGGAGGCGACTGTGTGGTGGGCGAGTGATGAACCCCATTTGCCGCCCCAAGTCATTCTCAATAGCAAGCCTGCTTGTACTGTTACACACATAGCAGGAAGTTGTCTCTCCTCAGTACATCAGATGTGTTGACGGGTGCCTTCCTGCTATGATAGCATGGACAGTGCTGTGCAGAAGAGCTCATCTTAATCTTTTGTCTTCACCTTTCAAGAATGTCTCTGAAACACAAATCTGATGCGAGTGCTGGTGATATAGTAAAGAAGAGAAAAACAATCACCATTGAAAATAAAGTAGAAATAATAAAAAAATCAGAGAGGGGTGAAAATCCCATCATTCATTGGCAGAGCACTTGGTTACAGTCGGTCAACAATACCATTTATTAAACTAATGTACCTGTTCCGACTTACATACAAATTCAACTTAAGTACAAATCTGCAGTCCCTATCTCATACGTAACCCAGGGACTGCCTGTATTAGAATATTACAAATGGGACAACTAATAGGTTACAACCTACAAATGTTCTTGCAATTAAAGTATGTTAAGATGTGCAAGACTTTGCACAGGTGTCTCAACTTATGTTAATTACTTAAAACCCTCTGCCTGTCTTAAAGCAGAGTTGAAAAGACTGTGTTGTTATACCCTCTGAAGTAGTACTTCAGGACAATATTCCAGTGATAATGGCAATTAACAAATAAAATGAGACAGAGCATTGTTAACCTTAGAAGAGTAGGCCATTCATTTAGAGAAATTTAAACAAAAAAAAATGAAAGTGTCAGTGAGTACGGTGTCCTACACACTCCAAAGGCAATTGGAAACTGGAAGAAACTCTGATAGAAAGATCTACCAGACCCAAAGTCACAACCCAATCAGAAGACAAATTTCTGAGAGTCAACAGCTTTTGTGATAGATGCCTCATAGAGCAACATCTTCAAGCACAGCTTAACAGCGGCTGAAAAAGCAAATCTCAGTTTCTACTGTGAAGAGAAGACTTTGTGCTGCAGGTGTTACAGGGCAAGAGAGAGTAAGAAAGTCATTCCTTAAAGGATACAATTTATATATTTATGATTGATGTTTATATAGTCCTACCTCAGTTTTATCATGAGCATTTACACAATTATGAAAATATTTTTGGCTGCAGTGTCTCACAATGTTTATTTGTATGATTTTTATATAATTGTATTAATTTTTAAGAGATTATTTATATATTTATTTTTGATAACTGAATATGGTATATGTGCTGTCAGAATTTTGGAAAATACCGTGATTTCAGTTTGAGGTCATGTTGCCCACCTCTACATACTACACTAGAAAGTTTTTGATAGTCTCGGGTGTAAACAAGTGTTCCAAGTACTGTACAATCATTAATGCGCTTAATTTGTCTCTCAACCTTTTACACCATCTTGTGGATGGAAAAAAAATTGCAATGTAAACTTACAAGTGAGTTGCTGCCTTCTTGGCATGCTCTCCAATGCCACTTCCTAGTGAAAGTTTTCATATGACCACAGCTGTACCATTGGTCAGACATGGGCTTCCTCGATGAAAACCAGAAATCCTCACTGTAAGAAAGAGTGCCTTGTTACCTTGGTGCATTTTTAGGTAAAATGAATGATACACACAATGGTGTAATTATTTAACTTTTTTTTTTTTTCTCTCTCTCCGCCCCTTTTCCTAAACAGGAGATCCTACAAGAAAAGGACTACTTGAACCAGCGTTTCCACCGAAAGCGTGCATTATACCTCTGTGGTCTGGCGCATCACTTGCTCTGCAGACCTGTGATTAGTAGCATGCATTTTACTTTTCTTCATGGAGATTACATAAGACCTATCCTCCTGATTAGATCAGCTGGTAAGCTCAATTTACCATGGGATGTTAAATGAGCAGTTTATGTCAGAAATAATTATTTTGCCTAAATTTTGTCAAAGATGATATTTGTAAATGGTCTGTGTTTTGAACCTTGGTCAGTCTAGAACAGATTAGTGATGAATTTGAGACTATCCTGATGGTATCATGCATAAAAAGAGAACTATTCTTTGGATTTGTGAGGTGACTGCCCACATAGTAGGGCACACCTTCATATAACCAGAAAAACTTGTATGGAATCAGTTAATTTTAACCATTCAGTGTAACCTGCACGTATTATACTGTATATACGAGAGGAAAGCTGTATACATAGAGAACCCACATACATAGATATAATGTATAATATCTGCAAAAATGGTGACGGGACTGTGAATTTAACCACTTCGCTGCCATGCTACTTTCTTTACTCAGTCATTTGAATAGCTTCAATTGCATTATACTTCACACAGCGAACAATAGACACATCAAAAAAAATGACCAAGTAGTGCTGTAGATAGTAGTAATATGGAGACACTTAAAACTGAACTTTTTTGTAGTTTTGAAAAAATTTGGTGGATAGTATTGACGATTATGTTGGGGTGAATGTCCTTGTCTTGTCAAAATTGTTTTAATGTTTTATTCAAAATGTTTCCACATAAGTTAAGGAAAATTTGACACACTGTAAAATGAAGATCATAACTTTTTATGAAGCAGTCCATTGGGTGTTTGAGGAAGGGTTGTTTTCATTAGAATGTTTCTAGTGATACTGTTATTTGTAATAAGCATTCAGACACCACAGTTCTCTTCAATTCAGAGAAGGGAGTAATGAAAAAGGGTGAGAGGAGACACAGTTTTGTTACATTTGTATCCAAGAAGTAGGACAATGATGGCGAGTCTGTCCAGTGCCAGATTGGGCATAGGGTATAGGCCCAACGGTGTAGTTCATAGTCAGGAAGGGAGAATCCCTCTGTGTCCATTTTGTCATGGAGCAAGGTGGAATGTTTTACAGAGGACCTTCTGATGTTTCATAAAATACAGATTTAATGTCAGATCAAAACCTGAGAAGTGGAAATAGAGGGAGCATGGCACTTATAAAAATGAATGTGCGACAGCACATTTATCTTGATTGATGAAAGTTTAAACTCAAAAGACAGGGAAAGGGAGGACCATGAAGTAATGGAGTTTTTAATGCCCTTCAAAGTACGCTTGTAGTTTGAAGATGTAAGGTCATACAAATACACAGAAATATCCATACCCAGATATCTGAAAGCCCCTGACTAATGCATATTGGGAGGAATAGCAGACTGGCTGCACAGTTGATTTAGGGGAAGGAGGCAGGACTTATTCCAGTTGATTTTGTAGACAGACAGGGCTTCATAGATCAAACAGGTTAAGCAGATTGGGGGTAGGTCAGAAGACCCATTCCCTAAATATAACAGAACATCATCAGCATATAAAGAAATCTTTTGGGGAGTATGGTATATGCATATGGGGGCGATATTTTCGGAGTTACGGACAGCTGCAGCAAGAGGCTTAAGTAAGAGATTGAAAAGAAGGCGGGAGGAGGCAGCCTTGTCTGGCTCATTTGAGAATACCAAAGGGTGGGATTTCTGAATTAGTAAATAAAACTGAAGATAGGAATTAATAGAGGGTTTTAATTAAGTTGATGAAGCTTTCCCTAAAGCCCATTTTACTCATGACCTTCCAAAGGAAACACCAGTTCATTGTATCAAGTGCATTCTGTGCATCTAAAGAAAGTAGTTCAAATGGCTGTGGAAGAGATGGTTCTGCATGAATGACATGTAGAAGATGTTGTATATTGTAAGTTGCATGTCGGGACGTAATGAAACCTGTCTGGTCAGGATGAATTAGTGTATGCATCACTGACTAGCCGACGAGCAAGTACTTTGGCCAATATTTTCAAGTCTGTGTTATTAATGAATTTGGCTGATCTAATTTTCTGTAGAATCTTTACTTTGTTTGGGAAGAGGAGATATCATAGCCATATTAATGGATGGATTAAGGTGAGAGGTGGAGATGGTGGAATTCAGCATGTGGAAAAGTGAGTCAGATAGCTGTTTCTCAAAAAATAATTTCTGGGGCCTAACTATTTAGGAGATTTCCAAGAGCTCATAGAGTCCAAGGCCTCCTTTAGTTTACCTAATGCCTGAGAACACAGCAGTTTGTGGGGTGTTTTAAAAACGGCTAAAGATTTTTCTATTTAGGAAAGCTTATTAGTAAGATATTGTTATTGTTTTATCTCTGTTTTCATCTTGCTTTGCCTTGTTTAAACTTGTTTATGTAGCACTTTGAGATTTACTAATAATGTAACGTGCCCTATAAATAAAATGCATTATTATTATTATTATTATTATTATTAATGTTACTGGTTTGTCAAGGGTGGAGGACTTATCCTCAGAGAAACATGAAAGGGGAAGGTCCTTTAGAAAGGAGTCAGTTGATGAGGGAGGGGTGGAATCTAATTTATATAAATTACAATAAAATTTAAAGACATTTGTTTATTCATGGGGTTATTAGAAAGGGATTCTGCCATGGTTTTGATAGTTGGAATTGAAGAACAGGTCTCATTTTAAATGTGCCGATAAAGAGAAGCAGCCTGCTATTCCATCCCCCCACTGCCGCAGTACGTGCACAAAGTTCTCACAGCTCATGCCTTGAGTATCTGGGAGTGAAATGCTGGAGTTTTAGAGTGAAAATAATAGATGGTTATTTGGAACACACGCATTTCATGTGTGTTCCATTTCTATAATAATCTGTGTAATTACATTGTTAAAACAAACGTTTTTTAATATTTTAGTAATGAATGATAAGATAAAAACAAGTGAAATGCATGTTCAATTGGGTTAAGATCAGGTGACTGACTTGGCCATTCAAGAATTTTCCATTTCTTTGCTTTAATAAACTCCTGGGTTGCTTTGGCTGTATGTTTTGGGTCATTGTCCATCTGTATCATGAAGCGCTGCCCAATTAATTTGACTACATTTAGCTGGATTTGAGCAGACAGTATGTCACTGAACATTCGGCTGCTTCTGTCCTGTGTCACATGATCAATAAACACTAGTGTCCCAGTGCCACTGGCAGCCATGCATGCCCATGCCATCACACTGCCTCCACCGTGTTTTACAGATGATGTGGTGTGCTTTGGATAATGAGCTGTTCCATGCCTTCTCCATACTTTTTTCTTGCCATCATTCTGGTAGAGGTTGATCTTGGTTTCATCTGTCCAAAGAAAGTTTTTCCAGAACTGTGCTGGCTTTTTTAGATGTTCTTTAGCAAAGTCCAATCTAACCTTTCTATTCTTGAGGCTTATGAGTGGCTTGCACCTTGCAGTGCACCCTCTGTATTTACTTTCATGCAGTCTTCTCTTTATGGTAGACTTGGATATCGATACGCCTATTCCCTGGATAGTGTTGTTCACTTGGTTGACTGTTGTGAAGGGGGTTTCTCTTCACCATGGAAATGATTCTGTGATCATCCACCATTGTTTGCGTCCGTGGACATCCAGGTCTTTTTGCGTTGCTGAGTTCACCAGTGCTTGCTTTCTTTCTCAGGATGTACCAAACTGTAGATTTTGCCACTCGTAATATATTGTAGCAATTTCTCGGATGGGTTTTTTCTGTTTTCGCAGCTTAAGAATGGCTTCTGTCACCTGCATGGAGAGCTCCTTTGACCGTATGTTGTTTGTTCACAGCAAAATCTTCCACATACAAGCACCGCACCTAAAATCAACTCCAGGCCTTTTATCTGCTTAATTGATAATGACATAACGATGGACTTGCCTACACCTGCCCATGAAACAGCCTTTGAGTCAAGTGTCGAATTACTTTTGAGCCCTGAAATGAAGGGATTGTGTTAAAAAATGGTTTAGTTTCCTCAAATTTTTATGCTATCATTTTGTTCACCCCACTGAATTAAAGCTGAAAGTCTGCACTTCAACTGCATCTGAGTTGTTTCATTTAAAATTCATTGTGGTAATGTACAGAACCAAAATTAGAAAAAAGTTGTCTCTGTCCAAATATTTATGGACCGGACTGTGTATGTGATATTTGGAATTATTCATTTTATGATGCGTATAGTACATTTCGGAATACATTGTGACACGGATGCAACATTATTCATATTAATTCGCATAACATCTTGCAGTTGTAATCATAGACCGCGTTCCCAACCTGCCTTTATTTCCCGATCTTGCCAGTCCCTACATGTTGCAGCATGGGGCTGTTTCTTTTGCACTCCAGGACATGCAGAGGAAAGAATAGTACAGAGAGGTCAGTTCTGCGGTATATGCAGTCATAAAATTCAAATGCTAACATTTCACACACATGCAAGGATCGTCCTTCCTACATTTACAACATGTATACCTGTTTCAATGTGCACACTTCTCTCTATGCTGTGATTTCTATTACACACCTGAAAGAAAGAGACATTTGTGACATTATGAAGAAATCACACTAATGCAATATTATTTAAGAACGAATCGGATATAAATTTATACTGGCACTGTTTTTTATAATCAGATCAGAAAGGGTGGGATGAAGGAGAGCGTGAACGTTACTGAGAGAGTAAAGCTGATAAAAAGCTAACTTTTAGAAATGCCATACATTCATACAACATTCAAGATGGCGCCGATGAATGGCAGCAGTCCACAAGTTGTCCTGCATTATCTTTTTATTTTTGCTTTTGTTTTACTCTGTGTATGCTCAAGACATGTTTTAGCCTTGCTGAGATATGATCGTCAAACTCTTCTTTCCTTAAGACCATCTATAGAAATTTGGAAAACTAATCACTATTCTGGGAAGCAGTCATCCAGGCTTCCACCACACCTGGTGTCTGTACCGGCCTACCTGTGCCGCTCACTACGCGTCATTACGCGGAGGAGACGCTCAGAAGGCGAGGGAAGCGAGGAGGCTTTCTGGTAAAGCTTAGGACCCTCATACCGGCCAGCTGCGGGAATCCAGATCATTTTCTTCTGGGTGGATGCCCAGTGATTTGTCGCTCATTGGGGCGTCGCTGGATCCAGCAGGTGTTTCCCATTCTGCCGACCGGAGACTCGTGCTGTTCTCCCGAGGAGTTGAGTCGACCATGGCGGAATCGGAATCGGGTCCGACGCGGCGGCGTGAATCACGTGAACCTCCGATTGCTGCAGCGGGCCTCTCCACTGGCTTGTGAGGAACAGACACTTCGTATGACTCTCCTAAAAGCAAGATCAATAGCGAATCAATCGTTCATATTAAACAGTTTCATGAAATCGCGTAAGTTGGATTTAATTTTTCTTTCGGAGACCTGGGTGAAACCGGGTGAGTTGACTGCATTTACTGAACTTTTGCCTACCAATTGTTCATTTTTAAACTTCCCACGAACCTCAGGCCGTGGTGGTGGACTAGCTACGGTTTTTAAATCGGACTATTCTTGCAAACTGCTACCCACAGACTCCTTTTCCAGCTTTGAGGCTCAGATCTTTGTTGTTAATTTTAATTTTCCTATTCTTTGTGCTCTGATTTATCGGCCACCAAAATTTGACAAGGATTTTATTAAAGATGTTACGGATTGTTTAATGGATATTTCATTGAACTATGACAGATTTCTTATTCTTGGTGATTTTAACATCCATATCTGCTGTGAATCTAAACCTTTAGTTAAAGAATTTCTCAGTCTTGTTGATTCTCTCAACCTGACTCAATCAGCGAATACCCCGACACATGTAAAGGGGCATACGTTAGATCTTGTTCTGTCATATGGTTTAGATCTGTCTGACATTGAGATATACAACACAGGTATATCGGACCATTTTGCGGTTTTGTTTACTGTCACGCTGCCATTCTCCCGCGTTAAACCCCGTGTACCTGCTCTACGTGTGCGCGCCATTAACTCTTCAACTGCCGCTCGATTCTCTACTGCTTTTAACGATTCTGAGCTCTGTATTAGTGCATATCGTGGTGATCTCAACACGGATGAACTGTTTGAACTGTTTAACTCTACATGTTTTAGTATTCTGGACTCAGTATCTCCTATGAGGATTAAACGCTCCAAACCAGTGACTGAACCGTGGCTGAATGAGACCACACGCGCTCTCAGACGCTCTTGTAGGCGGGCTGAGAGAAAGTGGAAGAAGGACAATCTTCAAGTCTCACTGGACATCTTTAAAAGCAGTCTTCAGGAATATCAGGGAGCAGTTAGGACAGCGAAATCACAACACTTTTCAGAGGTTGTGTCAAATAACAGTCAAAAACCACATGTTCTTTTTAATACTCTGAATAATTTAATTAATCCTTCTGATTCTGCTGTTATTGAACCTTCACCTGCACTCTGTGAGCAATTTAACTTTTTTAAAGATAAAATTGCAAATATCAGATATGTACCATCTACCTTGGGTTTAGACCCCTCCACTTCGTTTACATGCCAAGCTGTCTTTCATCAGTTTGAACCAGTCTCTCTCTCCACCTTAAGTGAAATAGTTAAGCATCTGCGGCCATCCTGTTGTCCTCTTGACACCATTCCACCACGTCTTTGTAAGGACGTGTTTAGTTCCATCGGGCCACATGTTGTTGACCTAATTAATTCAACTTTGATGTCTGGCTGTGTTCCAGTTGCGTTTAAACATGCTGTAGTACAACTGCTGATCAAAAAGAGCAACCTGGATCACTCAGCTCTCTCCAACTTTAGGCCCATTTCTAAACTCCCTTTTTTTTTTTAAGTTTTAGAAAAGGTTGTTTATAACCAATTACAGGCGTATCTTGATTTTAATGGGATTTCTGAAAAATTTCAGTCTGGTTTTAAGCAACGACACAGCACTGAAACTGCCCTCCTAAGAGTGCTTAACGATTTGCTTTTAGCTGCTGACTCTGGTAATTCTGCCATTCTGGTTTTATTGGATCTGACTGCAGCATTTGATACAGTAGACCATAGTATCTTGCTATCACGCCTTGAGATATGTGTTGGAATTAAAGGTTCTGTTCTTAAATGGTTCCAATCTTATTTGTCAGGCAGGAGTTTCTCAGTCCATTTAGGGAAGTACTCATCTTCAGTGTCTTCTCTTGGCTGTGGGATACCCCAGGGTTCCATTTTGGGGCCAATCCTCTTTTCATTATACATGCTTCCATTGGGGTCTATTTTTAGAAAGCATAAAATCGCCTTCCACTGCTTTGCTGATGATCTTCAAATCTATCTATCTATTCCAGCAAATAGTCACCCAGCTATTCAGACCTTGTTGAACTGTCTCCGAGATGTTCAAACATGGATGGAGATAAACTTTCTCAGTCTGAACAAAAGCAAAACTGAAATTATTGCTTTTGGAAAGTCCAATGTCCTCAGCGAGTATGACAGTGTTATTGGATCTGTGGCATCTTTTTCTCATCAGTCTGCCAGAAATTTGGGGGTAATTTTTGACTCTGCTTTTAAGTTGGATAAACAGATCAGCGCAGTTGTAAGGTCCAGCTTTTTTCAACTTAGACTACTTAGTAAAGTCAAGCACTACATTCCCCATGAACAGTTTGAGACAGTAATTCATGCTTTTGTTACATCACGCCTTGACTACTGTAACTCATTATACATAGGTCTCAGTCAGGCACAAATTCAGAGGCTGCAAGCTGCTCAAAATGCAGCGGCCCGCCTTCTGACAGGGAAGAAAAAGCGTGACCATATAACACCTATACTGGCCTCCCTTCACTGGCTTCCTGTTCATTTCAGGATCCAGTTTAAAATATTACTGCTTGTTTTTAAAAGCTTAAATGACTTGGCACCTGTCTACTTGTTGGAGCTTCTTGTTCCGTATTCTTCTGTCAGAACCTTGCGATCATCTGATCTTCAGTTACTCCATATCCCCAGAATAAAGCTTAAAACCAGAGGAGGCAGAGCATTTTCGGTAATAGCCCCCAGTTTGTGGAACAACCTCCCCTTGCAGTTGAGAGCGGCCCAGAATCTTAATCATTTTAAAACCCTGCTTAAGACACATCTGTTTTTATGTGCATTTAATTCCTCTTGATTTCATGTAGTTGGTTTCATCTTATTTGTTATTATTATTATTTTGTTTTGATTTTATTGATTGGTTTAGTATAGTAGTGTGCAATGTATATTGAGTATATATGTGCTGTGTAGTATCTGCTAACCTTTTTGTCTTTTAGTTGTACAGCACTTTGGTCAATGAAAGTTGTTTAAAGGTGCTTGATAAATAAATAAATAAATAAATACCCAATCTGACGCTGTTCGTTTTCAAATAATATTGCATTAGTGCAACGGTGTTTTCTGATTGGTACTATTCAGGTCATGAACTGATTTCTTCAAAATGTCACATATACTTGTCTCTTTCTTTTTTGCTTGATGCTGCGTTGACATCTTGCACCAGCAGGCGTGAGGTTATTCAGTGTGAAAAGGAGAACACAGGTGGCCGGATATTGTGTGCTATAACATGCTTGACTTGGTGGTGATCAACGCACATGTAGTGTACAAGGCATGCACGGGGGCCACTGAGAAAAGAAGAATGTTCTTTGCTCACCTTGCAGTGGAGCTTTGTCGTCACTTCTTACAAGAAAAGACGTTGGAAAAGCAACAGAGGATGCAATATCGACAAGCTTCTGTTCCAAGACTGCTGCTTCCCCAGCCCCTTCAGTGTAGTAGTAACCACAGTACAGAGAGAAGTGTATACATTGTGGATGAAAACTCAGACCAGACAGCATGTGTGGTTATAAAGCAGCTTTATTTTTTAGAGTCAAAGTGAGAAGAGTTTCAGAAAAGCAGACAATCAAATGTACATGACAGCGTCAGGGCTCTTCTGAACCCCGTCTGTTGGGTGGGGTCCAGTTTTATACCCCTAGAATGTGTGATTTAATATCATTATAAAATGTAACAGTCAACACTTTATTATACACCGTCCTTGACCCCCTTCAACGCCCCTTGTACAACTTGATTTCTTGGCCCCTTTTGTTATGGCGTTCAGATGTAAGCTAAGGGAAAACGTGATAAGGCAGACTCATTTGTGGAATGCATAGACCTTGAGTCCTTTGCACAAATATTTTTCTGTTTGCTAAAACAAAGCATGCTTTTACATGGTTTAGTAAAGCTTACTTCTCATACATGAATTAGTATAAGGGAGCGAAGAGAACATTCGTCTTCCACAAAATTGCAACAGGTGCACATGTTGTGAACGTAGAAAGGACGGTCCTCGTGTGTGTGGGAACTGTTAACATTTGAATCTGATGATTGCTTATAGCGTGGAACTGACCTCTCTGTACAATTCTTTCCTCTGCATGTCCTGGAGTACAAAAGAAACAGTACCATACAGCAACATGTGGGGACTTGCAAGATTGGGAAAAAAACAAAACCACGCAGTCGCTGATTACAACTGCAAGATGTTATGCGAATGAATGTGAATAATGTTGCATCAGTGCTACAGTGTTTTCCGAAATGTACTATACAGGTCATAAAATGAATAATTACAAAAATCAAATATACCTATGTCTCTTTTTTTTTTTTTTTTTGTTAGTGCGGCTTTGACATCATGGACCACAAGCACGTGCTAATTCAGTGTAAGCAGGAACACTCAATAAAACTGAATTTAAAAAAAAAAAAATTCAAGTCATGCTATGATATGAAGAAGGCAGATTCACCAGCATTTCTGCATCCCTCCAGATCAGAGAATTTCCAGTTCCATTGTCTCAAAACACCACTCAAATCTACAGTTTTTCCCAGTTTCAGAAAAAAATTAACTACATCAGATCTGGGGCAGGGGGTTGTGTCATGATCGTGACTGAGAGAATAAAAGTGGGAAAAAAAATCGCTAACTTTTACAATTCCTATAAATGTCCATCGGCTGTTACAGACACAAATCAAATGTATGTTTTTATTATATAATATTAATAAGAGCAGCTCACTTACTCAAAAGGGTAAATTTGCCGGAGAGCCGGTTTTCGAACTCCCGACCATTGGATTATAAGTCTGCGGATCTTCTTGCTACACCACGGAAGCTATTGTATTATACTTGCATCTTTTGTGAAAGTATTTATTTGATATTTGGCCATCAGCCTTCACACATTATGCAGTTCATGTCTACATTGTGTCATTTATTACTAAAACATGAAAAATGTTTCTGTTTTAACAACGTGTTTACACAGATTGTTGTAGACACAAAACGCATCAAATTATTTCACCTTACAATTCTGAGTAGCTCACTCCTAGATAATCAATCAAGGCAGGAACTGGGAGAACTTATTGCCTGTTCTGAGGCAGTGGGGGAGATGGTATAGCAGGCTGCTTGCTGCTTGGGCTTATTGACACATTTAGAAGACAAAAGATGACAAAAGACACTGATGGAGAGATGCGAAGGGATTTAAGGTGGGCCGGAATTACAAGTTTTTTCATTGGCTCTGGTAATTCTAGTGTTAAACTTCTATTGTGGTTTTTGTGGGTACAGTAAGGGCAAAAAATGGTTGATCTGTTATCAAATAGTGAAGAAGAGAGGCAGTTGACATTGATTACACATTGTGTCAGGGAAATAAAAATATAATCCAGTTGGGATTGGGACGTGAACCTGGAGAAAAGAATGAATAATCTTTAGGTATTAGTCTAGTTGACATACTTAGATTAATCAATCCAAAATCATCCGTGAATCTGCACAGTGCCCAACTGGAAGGGGCTGCACGGTACCTCAAGATTGAAGATGATCTGTCTAGCGGGTGTCTCCAAGATTCCCCTGCACTATAACCTCATCGCAACCTTGTGAGGCAGGGGTGGGAGGGAATAATGCTTCAGTCACAGATGCGCTGTTTAACACTAGAATTACCAAAGCCTACAAAAAAACTCGTAGATCTGGCCCACCTTAAATCCGTTCACACCTTTCCGCCAGCGTTTTTTGTCATCTAAATGTGTGAAGCCTGAAGTCCAAAGATCAAAAAAACACTTTCACTAAAGGTTCAGAATGATACAACAGCTTCCGTGGCGTACCAGTGAGATTTGCTGACTCGGAGTGCAGCACACTTGATGTGCCTCAGAGACCCGAGTTCGATTCCCTGCTGGGGAGAAAATGTTATTTTTTTTTTCTTTTTAACCTTCGCCGCTCTGCCTGCCTGCCTGCACTCCCTGTCTATCTATGTAGTAATAACAGTAATTTTATTATTATATAGCAGCTTCCCTATCTGCCTATCATATAGTGCCTTTCCTTCCTATCTATCTACCGTAGATCCTGGAATATAAGCCGATTCGGTATATTAGCTGACCCCCTTCTCTACCTACTAAATTACATGTATTTGCCAATGACGGGTATTTAAGCCGACCCCCTTCTCCAAGCAAAATTTTATAAATTTCCTTAAAAGTGTCTCTTCAAGTATATTTATCATGTTTATCCGCGAGAATTTGAGACTGCCGGCATTTTTGATGGAAACCAGGAAGTGATTGCGGAGAAGTTTGGTAAAATGAAACCTTTGTGTTGAAACTATATACGCAAATACGGTACATCGGCGGGTGGATTTCCGGAGACTTAATTTGACTTAAATATGCAATACAGTGGACCCTTGACTTACGAACTTAATTCGTTCGCGAAGGCAAACACATAATGCGTTCCGAAGCTCCCAATGCAACACTTACTTAACCTTTTCATAATAAAAAAGGGATGTTTTAATGTGCATATTTTACCAAAACGCCAATAATTTTTCTAATGTACTAACCAAAAAGTTATAAAAAGTGCCTAGCCTACCAGAGTAGGCTAGATTAAGCTAGGAGCATGGCGGCGCACATGGTCACAGCGACTCAGGGCTCTCCTTTCAGTGCACTTTTTTTTTTTTCCCTTGTTTGTGCACGATCGGTTCAGCGAACATCCGTTACACCCGTCAGAACCTTATAGACATCGGTGTCCAGAGCCAGACATCTGTTTCGAGTGTTTTTCATCACACGCACAACATCCCAGACAACATAGCGAGACCAGCGGGCTCTCCGTGGATTGTTGTCGGGTCTAGGAAACGACACAGGCGGAGGAGGAAAGAAAGCAGAAGCGGGGCCGCAGATCCGGCGTTATGCTAAGGCTAAAAAAACAACCATACAAGCCCTATACAGAACGTTTTTTCTGCACTGAAGGAGCTGCTTTTAATCTCATTGTAGATGTGTATAGTGACAATAAAAAGGAGGAGGAGAATGAAATGGAAGGTGGTTATTGTTTAGATGGAGCCTCCTTATGCAAATCTTTTCTTTGTAAAATTGTTGAGATGGTGGATTTCGACATGCTGTACATAGTAGCGAGATCGGTCACACGAACAGCACTCTCATATTTCCACATAATTTCCATCTTCGTTTCAATTGTGATCACTTTCTTTACCTTCTCTTCCTTCCTTAGCAATTATGTGTCTTGCTTGCATGGTCTTAATGAATTATATATATATAAATCACCGAAATGACCGAAATTACATCCACAAACACATGTATCTGGGCTCTGACTGACGCTACTAACGCTCTCGGTTGTTTGTTTACAATTGCGCAAGCGGATACACATGACTGCATCCGGGTCGTAACGCAAGATGTTGGTCGTGAATCAGAACAAAAATTTTTATTTTAAACTTCCCAATAATTTATTATAAATTTTATTAATAAAATCAACAACTAAAACACTTTTTTGAATAAATTCTTTATTTAATTTAAAGTACCGGCATGCAAGTTTACTTCTTCATCTGAAAGATGGCTCTGTGGTTTCGTCATTATTTACTTCCGAATTCATCGGCAAAACCGGCATTGTGCTGGAAATCTTCAATCTGAAACGATACCCGTTGTATAAACCGACCCCCAAACTCCAAGCCAAAAATCTAGGACGAGATTCTCGGCTTATATAACGGGATCTACGGTATATATCTATCCCCTTAGCTGTTTTTGTATATACAGTATCTATTATACAGTGCCTATGGGGTGCCAAACAGGCAATTACAATGATTTTCGGAATATATAAACTCATTCCTGAATATATAAAGCCAAAACTTGAATATATAAAGTAATTCCTGAGTATATAAAGTCAGTGTTGAAATATATAAAGTCATTCCTGAATATATAAATTTAAAGTCAGATTATATTGATATTGATTGAAACGATACAGGCACATTTTTAGTAAACTCAATGAGTTCCTAATACAACATAATGAACTAAGTTAACAAAAATGTCTTCAGAAATTTTTTTTTTTTTTTTTAAAAATACTGTTCAGTTAATTTATTCAAAATGATGTATGTGCACTGCATTTTGAACACTATATTTATTCTTTTTAAATGGGCGCATTTTTGGACGTACCTCATAAGCCCAATCGACTCTGAGAGGCTTCTATTGAAGTTTACCTTTCACTAGTACGAGTGAAATGTCAAGCATGGAAATTTTTATATATTCGGAAATGATTTTATATATTCCAACATTGACTTTATACAGTACTAGCAGAATACCTGCGCTTCGCAGCAGGGAAGTATTTTGTTAAAGAAGTTATGAAAAAGAAAAGGAAACATTTTGAAAATAACGTAACATGATTGTCAATGTAATTGTATATTATATATATATTGTGGGGTACAGCCTGGACACAGACAGGTAGACATGTTCTTTCTCCACACACGTTTATTTACAAGTTCAAAACACAAGTAAAGTGCACTAAACCAATGCTGCAGCACCAATCACCCCTTCCAGTCTTGGCCGCACAACAATGCCTTGCTCAGTCCTTCTGACCGCCTCCTCTCCTCCGAGCTCCGTCCTCTTCCACCAGACTCTTGCTCTCGACTAGAGGGAGGCGGTCCCTTTTATCCGCACCCGGATGAGCTCCAGGTGCTCCCCTGCAATCTTCCGCTGATACGCCCCAGTGTAGCGGAAGTGCTGGCTGTTCTCCCGGAAGCTCTCCGGGTGTCCCTGCTTCTCTTCCTCCCAGCACTTCCTGGTGTCCAGGGTCCAGGCATTGGGGCGCCTCCTGGCGGTGAACACAGGCCCCTACAGGGTGGGGCTTCCATGCCCTGAACCCGTGGCCCCCAAAGCAACTAGGAAGGCGGCCCCCACGTGATCCCAAATGGGCACACGCCCACTTCCGGTCCTCCAAGGCGTCCCGGCCGGGTCATGGTCCCTGGCATCCTCGACAATATATACACATACACACACATATATAAACATTAATATATATATATATATATATATATATATATATATATATATATATATATATATAAAACTGCTCAAAAAAAATTAAAAGAACACTGAAAACACATCAGATCTCAATGGGAAAAAGAAGTCCTCCTGGATATCTATACTGATATAGACTGGGTAATGTGTTAGGAACGAAAGGATGCCACATCGTTTGATGGAAATGAAAATGATCAACCTACAGAGCCCTGAATTCAAAGACGCCCCAAAAATCAGAGTGAAAAAATTGTGGCTGGCTAGTCCATTTTGCCAAAATTGAATTGCAGCAACTCAAAATTGTACGCAGCACTTTGTATGGCCCCTGTGTTCTTGTATACATGTCTGACAACATCGGTGCATGCTTCTAATGAGATGACAGATGGTTTTGTGGGGGATCTCCTCCCAGATCTGGACCAGGGCATCACTGAGCTCCTGGACAGTCTGAGGTGCAACCTGGTGGCATTGGATGGACCAAAACATAATGTCCCAGTGGTGTTCTATTGGATTTAGGTCAGGAAAGTGTGGTGGCCAGTCAATGGTATCAATTCCTTCATCCTCCAGGAACTGCCTGCATACTCTCACCACATGAGGCCAGGAATTGTCGTGCACCAGAACTTTGGTCGTGAACCGAAGCAGTTTCACCCATAGGATGGTATGTAAATACAATTAATCCGTTCCAGACCGTACAAACTGTATGTAAATATATGTAAAGATTAAGCACAAATATAGTTAATTACACCATAGAATGCACAGTGTAATAGTAAACTAATGTAAAAACATTGAATAACACTGACACAAAACACCCAGGCTCCCTGCTCAGCTACACGAGCTGGCTCACTCGTGCTCTCTCCCTCTCTCTCTCTCTGTAGCACACACACACCACCAAAGCCCCTCCCTCCCTCAGCTACAGGAGCCGGCTGGCTCACACGCTCTCTCTCTCTCTCTCTCTGTAGCGCGGGAACGCACATACGCAAACACACACACACACACACACCCTATGCTCCCCCCATCCCTTCCCTGTCAGCTGCCCGCTCTCTCTCTCTCTCTCTCTCTCTCTTTGCGCTTGCTCGCTCGCGCTGTCTAATCTCTCTGTAATACATGCTCGCGCAGCGTTTTTTTTAAAATGAGTTTTAAGCACAGCAGAAAAAAAGGAACATTAGAACAAATCCGAAGTGCATGCAAAAGCCAACTCACAAGCAACCAAAAAAGTAAGATTGCAGGAGATCGCGCTATTAAACTTAAAACCTGATCGCTGTAAACACTGTTTTTAAAATGAGTTTTAAGCACAGCGGAAAAAAAGGAACATTAGAACAAATCCGAAGTGCATGCAAAAACCAACCACAAGCAATCAAAAAAGTACTGTAACAACATCACTCTATTTTAACCTTACATTCCAATCGCTGTAAACACTCTTTATAAAATTAGTTTTAAGCACAGCGGAAAAAAAGGAACATTTGAAAAAAGAGAAAAGTAACATTGCAACAAATCGTGTTATGAACTGAAAAATTAACTTTTGAAAAATCCGTAATACAAAAACCACCAAGAAAACTAACCTTGCATGAGTCGAGTTCTGGCATGAAGTGTTTTCCTTCAGGTGTTTTCTCTCTTGTGATTTCTTCGGTTTCTGGTGCTTTTAGCTGGTGGGAGTGAAAGCCTCATGCAGCCATTCCAAAAATAAAGTCATTGTGACCCAACCCTTCATGTTTGCCCTCCACATTACTGGCAGTCTGGCTTTGTTTACATTGTGCTGCTTGAAAGCACGAGGGTTCTCAGATTGGTAAATGAGTAAACTGGTAAAACAGTTTTTCCACCTCTTGTAATTTCTTTCTTTACTTTGATTTCAATTTTCTTCAAAACTTTCTTCTCACCACTCGTCACTTGCTTAGAAGCCATAGTTAACTGCAAAAGCGCATGAAATATTCTAGAGCACAAAGAGAGTGCACATCTAACTGAAAACAATGAACAAGAGGCGGCTTTGCTTAAATGAAAAAGCCAGGCAGCCACGCGGCTTGCTCGCTTTCTCTTTCTCTCTCTCTTTCTCTCTCAGCCTGCCAGTGGTGGGGGCATGGTTTGCTTACACTACAGCCTGCAGATAGGCAGGCAAACACGTGCGGCAATCTCCTCCTCCCCCTCCCCAGCAGGCACGTGCTCGCTCGCTCTTGCTCTCTTGCGCGCTCTCTCTCTCTCTCTCTCTCTCAGCTGAGGAGTCAAGGGAAACTGGCTTGTTCAGCAAACACGTGCAGCGATCTCCTCCTCCCCCTCCCTAGCAGGCACGTGCTTGCTCGCTCTTGCGCTCTCTCTCTCTCTCTCTTTCAGCTCAGCTCAGACAGGCAAGGGAAACTGGCTTGTTCGTATACCGAGTGTGTGGTTGTGAACCGAGGCAAAAGTTTGGCGAGCTTTTTGGTCGTGAACCGAGACGTTTGTGAACCGAGGTTCCACTGTATGTATGTATGCATATGTGTATATGTATATATGTATGTATGTGTATATGTATATATGTATGTATGTGTATATGTATATATATATATATATATATATATATATATATACACACACATACATATACATATAATGTGTGTGTATATATATATATATATATATATATATACACTCACCTAAAGGATTATTAGGAACACCATACTAATATGGTGTTTGACCCCCTTTTGCCTTCAGAACTACCTTAATTCTATGTGGCATTGATTCAACAAGGTGCTGAAAGCATTCTTTAGAAATGTTGGCCCATATTGATAGGATAGCATCTTGCTGTTGATGGAGATTTCTGGGA